>NW_006408804.1:1633011-1671562 GCF_000296735.1 Chrysochloris asiatica
CTAGCATCCAAGGAGCACTGTGGCTGTTCTTCTTCCAACACAGATCTGTTGGTTGTTTTGGCAGCCCATGGCACTTTAAATATTCTCCTCCAACACCATAACTCAAATGCAGCAATTTTTCTAGGGTCTTCCTTATTCACTGTCTAGCTTTTACATGCATATGAGGTTATTGAAAATACCATGGCTTGGGTCAGGTGCACCTTAGTCTTCAAGCTGACATCTTTACTCTTCAGCACTTTAAGAATAGCTTGTTATTGTTGTTGTTGTTAAGTGCCTTCGAGTTGGTTCCAACCCATAGCGACCCTGTATAGGGTTTCTGAGGAGCAGCTGGTGAGCTTGAACCGCTGACCTTGAAGTTCCAATGACTTTGCAGTCTGGCGCATTAACCCACAGCACCACATCAGGACTCCAAAAATAGCTTAAGAAGATTAAAAAACTCAAAATATTTATCTAGGTAAAATGGTGGAAGGAACTATAAGTATTTAATCTGGAAAAGCGTAGGTATTGGAGAGACATGATATTGACTACAAGTGACTGATGTTTTATCATGTGGTAAATAAAGGGTTTAGATTTTTTCTTTAATAATCTAATGGTTGAAAGCAAAAAAGAAGTACCATTTTGTTTGTTTGTTTTTCCAGTTTAAGGAGACAGTCATAACACTTCAAGTTATCTAAAAATCAATATGCCTGTTCTGGAGGAGTGAGCTTCCTATCACTGGATGTGTTCAAGCATTGTCACTCACTAGAGATGTAGAGGAGATGATTAAAGCATTAAAAAGTATGGTCAGAGGGGATGAGAAATGTGGTCCTTTTAACTTTGAAATTCTGTTGATGGCAAACAACTTTATTAGTAATGATTTTTTTTATTGGACTTTTTCTTTTTAAGTGATGTTGAGTTGGTTCTGATTCATAGCAACCTTGTATAGGGTTTCCAAAGAGCGGATGGTAGGCTTGAACTGCCAACCTCATAATTAGCACTCCAATGTTTATCCTACAGTACTACACTAGGACTTTTATTACTGTACAATCAATTTACCTACTTTTTTTAGTAAATGACATCATTATTGCATATTTTAGTCTAAGAGCCCTGCCAATCTAAATAGGATAGTTCCCTGAAGTAATACTTTAGAGATATTTAATAATTCAAATTAATTCTAAGGTAAGTTTTGCTGAAGCCACTTAAGAGAATTCGAGGCCACACTTGGTGAGAGTCAATCTGTCTATCTCAGTGGTTCTTAACGTTGGTGATTTTGCTCCCATTGTGGCGCTGTGGGTTAATTAGTCAGACTGCAAAGCCGTTTGAACTGCAAGGTCAGCTGCTCCTTGGAAACCCAGGGTCGCTATGGGTCGGAACCGACTCGACGGCACTTAACAACAACAACAAGCAGACATTTGGCTATGTCTGGAAATATTTTGGGTTGTTTTGAACAGAGGGAGTGCTCCTCACATGTAGTGGTTAGAGGCCAGGATGTTACTAAATATCCAACAGTACACAAGATAGCCTCTCACAACCAACAGTTATCAGGCTCAAAGTGTCAATAACGCTGAAATCGAGGAACCCTTGCCTATAAAAATCACAATTCAAACGCATTACCACTGAGTTGATTTGAACTCATAGTGACCTGGCCTATAGAATTTCCAAAGTTGTAAATCGTTATGGAAGCAGATTTTCTCCCATGGAGCGGGTGGTTGATTTTAACCGTTGACCTTTTGATTAGCAGCCAAGTGCTCAACAATTGCACTCCTCTTGTCTGTACAAAAAGGACTTGCCGATTCTAATTTTAGTTTCTTTCTTTATCCATAAATTATCTGTTTTTGGTTTGGTTTTTTTTAGCTGTTATCTATCTATCTAGGAGTCCTGATGTGGCGCTGTGGGTTAATGTACCAGACTGCAGAGCCGTTTGAACTGCAATGTCGGCGGTTCAAGCTCACCAGCTGCTCCTCGGAAACCCTATACAGGGTCGCTATGGGTCAGAATCGACTCGACGGCACTTCACAACAACAACATCAACATCTATCTATCGATCTAAGGAGCTCTGGTAACAGTGGTTACGAATTGGGCTGCTAACCTCAAGGTTGGCAGTTGGAAACTACCAACTGTTCCGTGGGAGAAAGATGAGGCTTTCCGCTCCCGTAAAGATTTGCAGCCTCGGAAACCCTGTGCAGGGTCACTATGAGTCGGAACCGACTCCATGGTACTTATCTATCTATCTATCTATCTATCTATCTATCTATCTATCTATCTATCTATCTATCATCTATCTATCTATCCTGACACAAGGTTTCCAGGTCAAGAATAGACAAATTATTTCCTCATGATCATCTTAGTGCTGATTCCTGACACCCTGCTTCCCCACAGAGTAATGTAATGACTGCCTGATATCTTTATGCATGCACAGCAAGAGAAGAGCTACAGAATTATGAACCTAAATTTGTATAGTATGTCAGGCAAATCTACCTGTCTTCCTCTCTGCAGATTGAAAAAAAGCTTTGCTCTAGAATGTAAATAAATTCTCTCTAGAGAGAGGAGGGGAAAATCTCTAACCACCTTGGGAGGTAAACAAATGTCCCCAGAGAGAGTTAAGACTTGTCTCTCCCGAGGTCTCTATTTTTAGGTTTGCTATTCCATTATCTTTTAGCCCAGGTTTCTGGCAATCTTTCCTCAGAAAGCCTAATCATGCAGAAGTGTGAAACTATTTATGGAGTGTTGCTTATATACATTGTCTAGTAAGCAACTCCATTTTAAGCCTTCCTTCATTTAATTCTCTCCTTTCTCCTGTTTTTCTTCCTAAGAAGCTGGCATTATCTTGGCTGTCTTTCTCATAGCAGTTAAGGTCAGAGAGAGGCACGATGTTGACATCAATTTCTAAATTCATTTTTGTATTGTGGTAAATGAATAAAAAATTTTTATGTTAAAATTATTTGCCATTTCAATATCCTTTACATGTACAAATTCAGTGGCACTAATTATGTTTATCATGTTGTTCAAGTCATCACCGTTTCCAAAATTTCCATTACCTTTAACAGAAGCTCAATGTCCCCTAAGTAATGAATTGTCTTTTCCCCCTATCTCTTGCCCACCCCTGGTAAACATTTTGGTTCCTATATACTTCCTTATCCTAGATATTTTATGAATGAGTGAGATCATTGCATATTTGTCCTTTTGTGAACGACTTATTTTACTTAACATGTCTGAACTCTTCAAATTATTTAAAAACAAATAAAAGACCCCAAATGAAATTTTATTTTATGGATATCTTTGTGATTTATCTACTTTCTTTGGCTTGTCATAACATGAAGTGATTTTTATAGATTATGGTTTAATGCATTTTAGACAATAGAAACATTCCTTGAAAGTTGGGTGAAAATTCATTTTTTGTAAATAGAATAGTATAAATGCATGAAGGAAACACTATGTTTAAAGGAACTTTATGATGAATTCTTTTGTAAAGTGCTTTCCAATGTGAATAAATACATTATTTTTCTTTTACTTTTTTGTATAAGAATGGGTCCATTTTTAAAGGTAATATGCATGACTATATTACTATAATTATGAAAGTAGGGCTTTTGTGGGAATAGCATACAATTTTTGAGCCAAAAGAAGTTAACTACAGTTTGTTAGGTACGTTTCAGTCCATTCTAAGTCACAGTGACCCTAGAGCACTGTTCAGTCCTGTTTCAACCTCACAATTGCTGTTATGTTTGAACCCTTTGTTGTGGCCACTGTGTCAATCTATCTCTTTGAGGGTCTTCCTCTTTTTCACTTACCCTCCACTTTCCCAAGCATAATGTCCTTCTTCAAGGATCAGTATTTCTCCACGGCATGTTCAAATTATGAGAGACTAAGAGTCTCCATTCTGGACGCTAAGGAGCATTCTGGCTGTACTTTTACCAACACACATTTGTTTGTTTTGGCAATCAATGGTATTTTCAATATTCTTCACTTACAAAATAACTATTCTTCTTTATTCATTGTACAACTTCTCATTGTCTTCCTTATTGATTGTCCAATTTTAATATGCAGATGAGGCAATTGAAAATACCATGAGGTATGGAAAATACACCTTTGTCCTCAAACTGATATCTTCTTTAACACTTTTAAGAGGTCTTTGGCAGCAGATTGGCTTAATGTAATACACCATTTCATTTATTCACTACTGCTTCCATGGGTCTTGACTGTGGATCCAAGTAAAATGAAGTCTTCACAACTTCAAATTTTTCTCAGCTTATCTATCATGTTAGATATTTATCCATTTATGAGGCTTTTCGCTTTCTTTACATTGAGGTGCAATCTATGCTGAAGTCTGTAGTCTTTGATCCTCATCAGAATTTCAAGTCTTCTTTGCTTCCAGCAAGTAAGGTTATATAATTTGCATATCCCAGGCCATTAATGAGTCTTCCTCTAAGCCTAAGGCCTTTTTCATCTTCATATAACCCAGTTTCTCGGACTACTTGCTCAGCATGCAGATTGCATAAGTATCGTAAAAAGGATGGAGACTTGACACACACTTGTCCTGATTTTGAACCATTCAGTATCTTCTTGTTCTGTTAGAATGACTGCTTTTTCCTCAAGAGCACAATTAAATGCACTGAAATTCCCATTCTTCACAATGTTATCCATAATTTGTCATGATCCACATGTCAAATGCCTTCACATAGTCATTAAAACACAAGTAACATCTTTCTGGTATTATCTGCTTTCAGTCAAGATCCATCTAACATCAACACTGATATCCCTAGTTCCATGCCCTCTTCAGCTTAAATTTCTGGCAGCTCTCTATTGATGTACTGCTGCCACCATTTTAAAATTATATTCACCAAAATTTACTTGCAAGTGATATTAATGATATTGCTTGATGATTTCCACATTCTTTTTGGCCACTTTTTAATTTGGAATGGCCACAAATATGGCTCTTTTCCAATCAGTTGGCCAGATAGCTGTCTTACAAGTTTCTTGGCATATATGAGTGAGTAAATTCAGTGCTGCATCAATCTATTGAAAAAATTAAATTTATATTTTGCCAGTTTCTGGAGCCTTGTTCTTTTGCCAATGCCTTCAGTACAACTTGGACTTCTTCCTTCATTACCATCAGTTCTTGGTCATACACTACCTCTTAAAATGCTTGAATATTGGCCAATTCTTTTGGTACAGTGACTCTGTATTCCTTCCATCTTCTTTTGATGCTTCCTGAATCATTCAATGTAAGTTTTCAATATTGGAAATTGAGGTTTGAACTTTTCCTTCAGTTCTTTTAACTTAAGAAATAATGGTGAGGTCCACTTGTATAATTTCCTTTTATGTTGTTTAAAAAAGGTATTTGAACCAAGTAAGTCATTAGTCTTGCAAAATTCTATAATGTCACTTACAGCATCATTCTATTACAACTACTATATTTTCCAACTACTTATCTTTCAACTTTATTTTCAACTTTCGCTTCCAACCACCAGTAATTATCAATGTACTTTGATTGCATGCTTGATCAATTTCAGGCTGAAGCAGTTAATAGAATTCTTTAATTTCTTCATCATTAACTCCAGTGATTGGTATGTGAATTTGAATAATAATAATTTTTACGGCTTTTCTTTCTAGGCATATAGATATTATTCTATCACAGACAACATTATTATTTATTATTTCCAGATAGACCTTGAAATGTTGTTTTTGGCCTTTGAATGTGATGCTATTCCTCCCCAGTTTGTTGTTCCCTGCACAATAGACCATATGATTTTTAAAAAATGGCTAATACCAGTCGATTCAGTCTTTCTGTGCACTGTAGGATAAACACTGGACTGCTAACTACAAGGTTCAAACCTACCAACCACTCCTTGGAAACCTGGTACAGGGTTGTTATGAATGGAACTGACTCATGGCACTTAACATTAACTTAATGTTGTTAACAATAACAACAACAGCAAAGATACCTTCGATATTACTCTTTATGCATTCCATTTCATTTTTTTACAATTTCCGATTTCATTAATGGATGTTAGCAGCTATTTCTTCTCATTTGAGTTGTGCCACATCATCAAATGAAGGTCCCCAAAAGTTTGCTCCCATTCACGTCATCACAGTTAACTCTACTTAGAGGAGGCAACTCTTTCCCATTCATATTTTGAGTGCCTTCCAACTTCATTGACTTATCTTCTGTCACTATATCAAAAATGCTTCACTTACATTTGTAAGATTTACAACGGTTAACCTTCCAGAAATGGTTTGCCTCTCCATCTTCCTAGTCTGTCTTAGTTTGTAAGCTCCACCGAAACCTGTCCACCATGGGTGACCCTGCTGGTATTCAAAATACCAGAGGCACAGCTTCCAGCATCACAGCAACACACAAGCCACTGCAGACAAGTGACAGACAAGTGGTAGAAATTATAGCTTTAGGAAGACAAGTATTAATTCTGGAAAGGCTGGCTGATTCATTTTCAAATTTTACTGCTTATCTAAATATTGAAATTCAGATATAAAATGCATGAATTAATGGTATTAAGTCAAACTGGAAAGTCTATAAAAATTCATGAATGTTTAAACTGAGTAATGGCTGTGGAATCATGAGTTGTATGATGGAGAAGCAGGCATGGTGTTGCATATAGCCTGTGGTGCAAACAGTTAAGTGCAAGAGCCAACAACAACCCATGACAAATAAATATTAACTGAATTTAATTAAGAAGGTACATTTGAACAAATATTCAAAGATAATACTTTGATGTCCATTTGCTTTATTTTCTTTGTTGATCCACATTAAACTTATTTCACTAACGCACAAGAGAATCCCTTGGTAATGCAAATGGTTAAGTACTTGACTGCTACCTTTGTTCTGTTATGCATAGGGTCACTATGAACCAAAACAGACTTGATGGCACCTAACAATATCAACAACTGGTTGAGAGGTTGATGGAACCCATCCAGAGATGCCTCAGAAGTAGGGCCTGCTGAATTGCTTCCCAAAGTCACAGCCTTGAAATCCCTACGAGCAGTTCTACTTTACATACATGGGGTTGCCAGATTGACTCCACAGCAGCTAAAAAATACCAACAGGGAAGCACAAGAAATCAAATTCAAAGAAACTTAATTCTGAATTATTTTCTAATTGTCCCTGTTGTTGTTGTTGTTAAGTGTCGTCGAGTCGGTTCCGACACATAGTGACCCCGTATAGGGTTTCCGAGGAGCTAGACCGTGCTTAATTTTGTACACAAAAAGCTAGTCTATATCTTGTGGCTATTTAAAATAATTCAGAAGTAATACTAATATTTGTAATTAAAAGAACATTCGTACAACTTTGGGCAACTGTGCCACTCTCTTGAAGAGAGTCTCATTGTGCATCATTGTCATTGCTCCTGTCTGCCTTTCTCACTGCCCTATGTTTAATTATAGAGCTAGTGAAGCTTAGCTCCATTCAGCATTGAGTTCTGAAATGTTCAGGGTGTGAGAAACGTCTATTCTGACAAACGCTCAAGTAATCCAATCTGTATTCATTTTAGCGAGAGTGATGTTTTCTTTATTCAATTTTGCAAAATCGGCCACCCGACCCAGTAGACACAGACAGATGCTCCACATGGCCCTCCACAAATGGTTTTTATTCTTATCTCCAAAAAGCCCCTCCTCCAGTTCCAGTTCCCCATATACAATTCTATGGCACGTCCCATTTCCCCTCCCCCTTCTGGTGTGGCGCTGTGGGTTAATGCAAACTGCAAAGCCGTTTGAACTGCAAGGTCAATGGTTCAAGCTCACCAGCTGTTCTTTGGAAACCCTATACAGGGTAGCTATGCGTCAGGATCCACTGGACAGCACTTAACAACAACAACAACAGAGACACCAAAATGGTTTGCCCATTGTCTTAATGGCTGTATTCTTATTGAAATTTCGTACTCCTCAAACAGCCAGGTTACATATCCCTCCCTGTATGTAAATCAACAATCTATTTGCCAGGCCTAGCAATCTCATGAAATCCTGAAGATGGACTATGCCCAAAAGAGTTGTTTCTCACAAGGGTATGTGGAGATTTATTTTTCCAAAGACTATGGATTATTTTTAGAAAAAGAAATCTAAAATATATAACCTTTAAAAATACAAATTTTATTGCATTCTACTTCTTATATGATGTTGTTGTTGTTAAGTGGCGTCAAGTCGGTTCTGACCCATAGCGACCCTGTACAAGGTTTCTGAGTGTATAAATCTTTACGGGAGCAGAAAGCCTCATCTTTCTCCTGTGAAACAGCTGGTAGTTTCCAACTGCTGACCTTAAGGTTCGCAGCCTGATTTGTAACCAGTACGCTACCAGAGCTCCTTATATTATAGCCATGCTTTATTTCTATCTGATAGGATTCTTCTCTTAGTTATAAGCAAATAGCTATAAGGTTAATGATTTTTAAAGCATCCTAGGCCGAGAAAACTTGCACCCATCAGAAAAATATTTGCTGTGTTTGAACCTTCAGAAGAGTGTAATAGTTTTCTCTAGGGAGACCTGGTGGCATAGTGGGTTAATGTGGGGTTGTTAAACTACAAGGTCAGCAGCTCAAATCCACCAGAAGTTCCATAGGAGAAAAATGAGACTTTCTACTCCTGTAAAGATTTACAGCCTTGGAATCCCTCTACAGGGTTGCCATGAGTCAGAACTAACTTGATGGAACACTACCACCAATAGTTTTCTCTCTTTTTGCACTCATCTATTTCCAGGCACATTTACAAAAATTTGTGTAATTTCGAGTGTCCAATATAGGCCACACATCTTGCCTTTGTTACCTTATCTAATTTTCACAATAACCTAGTAAAATAGTGCCCTGATCTCAGGAAGAAACACTTTATAGAGGCATTATCTAGTCGTGGTGGTGGTGGTAATGTGCCATGGAGTCGGTTCCGACTCATAGCGACCCTGTACAGAGTTTCTGAGGCTGTAAATCTTTACAGGAGCAGAAAGCCTCATCTTTCTCCCATAGAACAGCTGGTAGTTCCGAACTACTGGCCCTGAGGTTCGCAGCCCGATTCCTAACGACTACGCTACCTGAACAAACAATTGCTCATGAAGGCTGGGAAGAACAGAGACAACAAAAAGAGTCTGGGCTGGCATCTTAGTCACTGAGACCCCTGGACATCCTCCTGGTTTTAGCATCAAAGGGAAGAGTGACAAATCTGGGCAGGAACACTTACAATGTCCATTGTGGGACAGAGGAGAAAAGCAAGACTTTGTGAAAATCAAGACTGGAACAGATACAGTAGAAATTGGTTACTACAATTAACTTAGCCATAGTTGTTATTGTTGTTAAGTGCCAGAGGGTAATAAGGTGAATATATGCATATGAGATATATTTTCAGTGTTTGCATTCAAAAGTCTAAAAGGTGAGCTAGTTGTACTACATCAGAAAAAAAAATTTTTTTTAATGTATGAATTGCATTATTTCTTTTCTGTCCATAAACAACCAAATTGGAGGAAGTGACTTTAAATTTAAACTTTGCTTAGATTCAAGAAAAACCTTCTAAGAATCAAAGTGTGATAATATACTCATTCATTTATTCAGTCTTTCAATCAACAATATTTATGAGTATCTAATATATGTCTGGAGGCCTTCTGTAGTGCTGTGGGTTAATGTGTCAGACAGCAAAGTCATCTGAACTGCAAGGTAGGTGGTTCAAGCTCACTAGGTGCTCCTTGGAAGCTCTATACAGGGTTGCTAGGGGATGGAATTGACTCGACGTCACACTTAACAACAACATGTGTCTTAGTGTGGATTTGCAGGATAATGAGCTGGACCATGAGGTCAGTTTGAACCACAGGTTGGTGGTTCAAACCTACCAGCTGCTCCTCGGAAACTCTATACAGGGATGCTGTGGGTCATAACCAACCTGATGGCACTTAACAACAACAATATGTGTCTCAAGGAGCCCTAGTAGTATAGTGGGTTATGTGTTGGGCTGCTAACCTCAAGGTCAGCAGTTTGAATCCACCAGCTGCTCTGAGGGAGAAAGATGAGATTTTACTGCTCCTGTAAAGAATTACAGCCTCAGAAACCCTACACAGAGTGGCTATGAATCAGAACCACGACCACCCACCAATATATGTCTCAGGAGAAAGATGAGACTTTCCCCTCTTGCTAAGATTTACAGCCTTGGAAACCCTATATAGTGTGGCTATAAGTTAGAACTGATTAGATGGCACTTAACAACAATTTGTGTCTGGCAGTACTTTAAGAGCTGGATATATAGAAATTAATAAAGCTGTCAATATCCTTGAGGGTCCTGAGACTGATATTCATTTGTGTATGTGTAAAAAGAATTGATGCTTTTGAGTTATGGTGTTGGAGGAGAATATTGAAAGTACCATGGGCTGTCAAAAGAACCAACAGATCTGTGTTGGAAGAAGTGCAGCCAGAGTGCTCTTTGGAGGCCAGGACGGCCAAACTTTGTCTCTCATACTTTGGACATATTGTCAGGAGGGACCAGTTGCTGGAGAAGGATATCATGTTTGGTAAGGTGGAGGGTCAGAGAAAAAGAGGACGACCCCCAGCAAGATGGGCTCAAGTGTAGCAACAATTGTGAGGTTGGCCCAGAATCAGGCAGTGTTTTGTTCTGTTGTGCATAGGGTCGCTATGACTCAGTATTGACTCGATGGCACCTAACAACAACAAAAACATATACCTTTGTAATGGAGTCCTGGTGTGGCTGTGGGTTAATGAGCCAGACTGTAAAGCCATTTGAAGTGCAAGGTCGGCAGTTCAAGCTCACCAGCTGCTCCTCGGAAACCCTATACAGGGTCGCTATGAGTTGGAACAGACTCCACTGGCACTTAACAACAACAATCCCCTTTTTGCTTAGAAAGAGGTTAAGAAACGTACTCAAGGTCACACATCTCAGAATTGAGGCAACATTTCTTGATTTTCCTGATTCTGAAAGTAACCCTTTTGTACGTTCTCTTATTTACTTGTGATTTCAGCAGATGACCTCTTCCCAAAGACCTGGCTTTAATTGAACCTGGATTTTATGTGCAATTTGGCACATAAAACAAAAGAGTCTGCATTATTTTGTTGGGAGCATTGTCAAATTTGACGGATGAGCTCGGAAAACACTATTTATAATTCAATGATTCCATCGTCCACATATTTCCATGTTCTCTGTAGACACTGAGAGGGGCACCATCAAAAACTAGTAACTGAATGATGAGAAAGCACAGCTAAAGGCACTGTTTAAATTTAAGGTATTACTATAATTGTTATTATTAAAGGAATTACTGCTAGATGGATGCAATCAAACAAACAAACAAACGAATATTTCTTCAGCTTCCTAAATGAGCCCATTCTGTATAAAAGAGAGTGTTCCCAAGGCATCAACACATGGATGACGGCTGAATGAAGGGCTCTGTAATAAGAAGTTGAAGTAGTCCTGAAACAGGAAGGCTGTGTACTCATCAGCTTTCATTTGCTAGAGAAGCAGAGACCACTGACATGCTGCTCAATTACTGTCCACAGAAGGAACATGAGGTTTCCCCGTTGCCTTTTTGTGGGGCTGTGAGAAGAACCCTTGTGCTACTAGGCTTTGCTTTGTCAGTATTTGGAAGGTTATCGAGTTTCTGTCATTTTTAGAGATTGAGAAATACTGGCAAATAAAAAAATAAGGCAGATGGTTGTAGTTAATGTGAAAAAAAGAGGCTTACTGTGATCAGCCTCTGCTTCTCTATCATTAAATCCTTGGCAATAAATTACTTTAAGACAGTGATTGCTTATTTTTTTCTGTCTGAATTATAAATATCTTTCTAATGATATGAAACAGTTCCATTAGTTACTATAACTATTTCTGGTGAAGTCTTTTTCTAAATTTTGAATCCTTTTAATCATCTGGCAGGTATGAGTAATGCAAAAAATTAAATCATATGCACAAATGTCTCTCTCTTTTTTTTTATTCTTACCCATCATCCTTTTTCTCTTCCCATTAGTATACAATTAGGAATAGGACTTCAAAGATTTGGGGTGGCTTAGACTTTTTTTTTTTTAGTGTTTCCTATACACTAAACACTATTCTAGGTTTTCTTGGAAACAAGCAAAGATTGCTGCCCTCATGAGTTATGGGGAATGCACCCTCATGATGATAAAAAATAAACATAAAGTAGTAAATGATATGGTTCTTTAGAAGATAATAGGGGTTACTAGAAAAAGAAAAAGACAAGCAGACTTGAGAGAGGTTATGCTGTTTGGTATGCTTAAATAGTTATATCTAGTTTTTTAGTTCAAAATGACTAGTATGCTGTACACGTTTTTAAAAGCATTTTTCACAGGAGATCATTTTCATCTTAGCTAATTTGCATGCCTCAAATAAATTACTCAAAATGATCAAATGTCATAAGGAGGGGTACTGGTTCCTCCACTATAGGATGAATACTTCGTATTGATGTTTCCCTTTTTGTTCTGAGAATTGTGTATTACCTTTAATTACAATAAACAGTAAAAGCAAAACAAAACACTCCTTTTCTACCAAACTTGGATGGAAGAGACGGAAATTTAGAATCATGTAACTTTATTGCTGTTGTTAGGTGCCTTTGAGTTCACTCTGATTCATAGTGATGCTATGCTCAACAGAACAAGCACTGCCTGGTCCTATGTCATCCTCACAATTGTTATGTTTGAGATTATTGTTACAACCCCTGTGTCAGTCCATCTCATTGGTGGTTTTCCTCTTCTTTGCTGATGCTCTACTTTATCAAGCATACTATTCTTTTCCAGGGACTGCTCCCTTCAGATAACACATCCAAAGTAAGTAAGATGAAGTCTCGCCATCTTGGCTTCTAAGGAGCATGCTGGCTGTACTTCTTCCAACACAGATTTGTTTGTTCTTCTGGAAGTCCATGATACTTTCAATTTTCTTTGCTAACATAATAATTCAAATGCATCAATTCTTTTTTGTTCTTCCTTATTCAGTGCACAACTTTTTTATTCAGTGATAACTTTCATAAGTGTTTGAGGCAACTAAAAATACCATGACTTGGATCAGGCATACCATAGTCCTCAAAATGACATTTTTGCTCTTTAACACTTTAAAGAGTTCTTTTTCAAAAGATTTGCTTTTGTTTTGTGTTGTTTTATTTCCTGAGTTCTGCTTACATGAACATTGATTGTGGATCTAAGTAAATAAAGTCTTTGATAACTTCATTTATTTCCTCTGTTTATCCAGATGTTTATTGGTCCAGTTGTGAGGGTTTTCATTTCTTAGCATTGAGTTGTAATCCATGGTGAAAGCTGTATTCTTTGATCTAAATCAGTAAGTGCTTCAAGTCCTTTTCACTTTCAGCAAGCAAGCTTGTGTCATTTGCATATTGAAGGTCGTTAATGAGCCTTCCTCAAACCCAGATGCTGTGCTCTTCTTCATATAGTCTACCTTCTTGGATTAATTACTCCAAGAAGATTGAATAAGTATGGTAAAATGATACAGTCCTGACACACCCCTTTCCTGGTTTTAAACCATGGAGTATCACCTTGTTCTGTCAGAGCGACTGTCTCTTGGTCCATATTCATGTTCTGCATGAGCACAATGATATGTTTTGGAAGACCCATTGTTCTCAATGCCATTCATAGTTTATTATGCTCTACCTAGTCAAATGCTTTTGCATACTCAATAAAACATAAGTAAATATCTGTTTTGTATTTTATTTTTTCAGCCATGATGCATCTAACAACAGCAGTAATATCCCTCATTCTGTGTCCTCTTCTCAATCCAGCTTGAATGTCTGTTAGTTCTCTATCAGTGTACCATTTAAGTTTAACAAGTGTAACTTTAATGCTGGAGAAGCCCTTAGTTATTGTTCACTCAAAGCCTGTTATGTTACATCTGGACATGATCCCCAGAGAGAGAACTCTAATATGCCTGAAAGATGTGCTCTAAACAGATATTGGGTCTTTAGTGGGCAAGGCACTCAGAAAAAATGGCAGTGAAGCTCAAAACCTATCTTTCAACACATGACATTTTGAGAGATTAAAGGATAATTTATCAAGTAAACCTGGGCAAAAGACTTCATATTTTTTGCCACTCAAAGGCTTATCACTATAATAAACAGTCCTGGTATAGCACTATGGGTTAATGTGCTGGACTGCAAAGTTGGTTTGAACCACAAGGTCAGCAATTCAAGCTTACCAGTCACTTCGTGGATATCCTATACAGGGTTGCTATGGGTCAAAACCAATTTGATGACACTTAACAACAACAACAACACATTTTATAAAAGTTCTCAAATTGAGGTCATCCCCTGTCAAAACACTTTCTCTCTGAGGGACTTGCCTAGAGTGTCATTGCAGAGCAGAAATAATGACATCTCTTGGGGGTTTGTTAGAAGTACAGAATCTCTGGCTGTCCCTAGACCTAATGAATAGGAATCTGTGTTTTACTAGGATCCCTAGGTGATTCATGTGGACATTTAAGACTGAGAAGCACCACATTGGGGACAGTTTTCTAGACACTCTCTTGACCAGGGTAGAGCAGCCCCTTGCTTTGAACATTACCTTTCAATCCCAAATGATGCTTGACATCAGCAGTCTTTCTTATCTGTGTCCTGGCAAAATTTTACTAATTCTGTGCTAATAAATATTAGTCCAGATTTTCACCAACTTCTGTGTCTAGTGCCCAATTTGGTAGGGTTCTTGTATCATTTCCTGGACTCATTTTCTTGGGAGAGAAGAGTGGATGAGAATTAAAATGGGGCAAAGCAAATGGTACCATTTCTTCTGGACTTTTTTGCACCATGACCAAACCTTCCCTCTTCTCATTGGGATCTCCTAATGCTTCAATCTCTTTTTTTGCTCTAATTGTTGTTTTAAGAGTCATTTCTGACTCATAGTGACCCTGTGTAGAGTTTCTAAGGAGTGGCTGGTGAGTTTGAACTGCCCACCTTGTGATTCAAATGAGGACCTTGTGGTCCAGTGCTTATCCTACATTTCCACACCCCTCAATTTCCTGTCTTCCTCCACTAAAGAACATGGCTTTTTAAAAGACAGTATTGAACTATTATTATTCATCCTGTCACATATTTGTCTAATATAATTGAAAAAAATTGGGATATATTATATATTTGATTTCACCTTGGGTTGGGGGGGGATTGCCATCATTTTATTTACCACAACACCTTAATTATCTTTACATGTATATTATGTCTCTATGAACTATTTTGACTTTGAATTCCAACCCAGTCCTATGCCTATGTTTTGGAGATTATGGGCTAGACTTTGTTTATTGGGTCATCAATATTGTAACCCTGCACAGAACAGTTCTCTGTCTCCTCCACATTGATCTCACTTGCCCAGAATTGTATCACACATGTTGCCATTCATGGTCTGATTCTACCCATAACCGTCTTAATAGCCTCATTAAGGAGCTCAGGTGGAGTGCTGGTAATGAGTCATGATGCTAACTTCAAGGTCAGAAGCTCAAAAATGCCAGCTATTCCGATGGAGAAAGTTGAGGCTTTCTGCTCCCATAAAGATTTACAGCTTCGGAAACCCTGTGCAGGATTGCTGTGAGTCAGGACCGACTCCACAGCACACCACCACCACCATTATCCTCATTTACAGACTGGGAAACAAAACAAAAATTAGGATGTTTTCTCAAGGAGACACCTTTGTAGCTTATTGCTGAGGTAAACGCATCCTGATGATGGATAACTGTCAAGAGTAAAACGTCAAAGTTAAAGCCAATTTGGGATTTTATATCATTTTTCAGAGATTGTTTTGAGAAATGATAGGTAACATAATAGAGCATAAACCTGCAGTGATTGTTCTTACACTTTACATATAGCAATTCACTTTGCACAACAACTTTATTAAGGGAAGCACTACTATATGAACATTTTGAAGATAAGACGACTGAGGTATAGAAAAATTAAGCCTAGAAAGGACTAGAGCTGGCACATGATCCCTAGAAATCTGTTTCCTTTCCACCCTACTGCTTGGCAACACTTCAAAATCCTCAGGAAGTTTTGAAGGCAACACATATATGGGTGCTTTCAATAATTCATGAAGACTCAAAGAATGTGAAAGTTTTGTAAAAGAGAGGAAGATCAGTTTTAGAAAGACCAGATACAATAATGCCTTATGTTTTGCAGAGCTTTTCTCCAAAGAGATCAGTAATTTGCCCTGTATCCTTGCCAACCTTCTGACCCAAGGCCTTTTTTGTTTTTTTGTTAATAAGGAAAAGATTAAAGAAGTAAAGAGAAAAAAAATGCATTCTTGTATTTAAATGATCAAATGAAATTGTGATTGTAGCTGAGTACTTGGTTAAAAACCTTAGCAGTTAAACGTGACCCAATCTGAGATTAGGAGGCTTAAAGCTCTCAAGCAAATCTGTAAGAAGTGGATCAAGGTCCACTTTGCATCAGGGAGGATTGGAAATGGATATTTAATGAGCAGATGATGTATCTTCTGAAACAGATTCAAATGTCTTTGAAATGTAAATTGATGCTCTTACTTCTTTAAGGCTCAGCTTTTGTATGTGATTGTGTGCTTCAGACTTATGTGTCAGGAAGAGGAAGACAGTATGACAGCAAAAAGAATATAAATATGGCTCTGTGAGGCCTTGGGCTGCTGTGGAATCAACATAAATTATAGTGCAAGTTCATCCTATTATTTTAGACTTGCATGGAGAGTGTCATAGGGAAAGTCACTGGAATCTGGTGCCATTCAGTCTCTCTCTCTATATATATATTTGAAAATTGAATGTATTATTTAGTTATTTATTTTCTATTTCACCAATTTAAATTATATAATTTTCTGTTTTGGCAATTTTATTCAACATTTAATAAATATTATATACTTTATGAAAAAAAATAGGATTTTTTATTTAGTTTTCCAAGTACTTTTTCTATGAATGTCTTATAAATGGCATATATACAAGAACAAGTCAAAATGTTCCAATTTATACACGTACTGGTTTATTCCAAACAAATTGTGTCTAAACATGTTTCTGTGATCATTGGATGGCGAAAGACACATTCCTTCAGTAATACACTAGTCATTAAGGTGCTTTCAAAACCCCCAAAAGAGCCAATCAAACCCGTGACTGTATGGCCAGTTAAATTCTAGGCAGAGAGGTCACCTCAGAAGGTTAAGGAAACTGTATTTTTCTTGTGGTTTGAAGGTAATAATCTTGATAGATTTTCTCAAATAACACTAGATGATCCCTGGGTCTTCTAAGGAAGAAGTTTTAAAAATATGGAAAAGTGGGTTGGTAATTTAAAAAAACACAGAAAATTTGCACTGAGGAATTTTTTCCATCACCAGAGTGCAGCTGCTCATTCTTCAGGAGTATCAAGGGCTGCCTTCAGATAATTTCATTGGGAAACCTTATCCTTTCCACCTTTAGCTCTGCTCTTTCCGTTTCAGACAGCTATTAATTTCTAATGCTCAAAGTATGATTTCCCCTCTTCAAACTATGTATCTCTGTATCACAGAGCCCTGTTGTTCCAAGGTTGAGCATGCATCACTATTTACCTCTGTCCCACTTAGGCCATGTGGACCTGTCTCTGTGTTCCCCTATCTATCTTGTTCTTCCACCTCCTCCTCCTTCTTCTATTGCCCTCCCTAACACACAAACTAACCGCCCCAACCTCACCATTGTGATTACCTTATATTCCATTAATTCTTCCCTCCATTTAAGACAGTCTATTTTATCCTGTAATCTGCCTGACCTTCTCACCACCAGGATCTCTGTTCCTCTGTGTTTACCTTTTTTCACATTGTAATTGTTTTGATCATAGACTGACCGCCCAGATCCTCTGTTCTTATAATTTTATTCTGTTCTTGACTCTTCCATTTGTCGATTGAGTCTACATATGGCAATCTCTGGTTGTTGTTTGTTCTTGTTGGTTTTCAGTCTACAGAATGTCCTTTAGGATATTTTTCATAGCAGGGTTGGCTTTGGCAAAATCCCTTAGCTTCTGTTTATCCTGGAATGTTTTGATTACTCCATCGTATTTGATTGACAGCTTTGCTGGGTGATGGATTTGTGGCTGGAAGTTGTTTCTTTCAGGGTTTTATATATGTCTCCCCATTGCCTTCTTGCCATCATGGTTTCTGTTGAGAGATCTGAGCTTAATTTGATTTGCTTGCCTTTGTATGTTACACTTCTCTTTTCCCTAGCTGCCTTCAGGATTCTGTACTTAACTTTGATTTTGGAGAGCTTGATTATTTTATGTCTTGGTGATTTTCTTTTGGGGTCTATCCTTCCTGGGTTTTGTTGAGCTTCTTGAATGCTTATCTTTCCACTTTACAGGATGTTAGGAAAATTTTCTTCCAGAAGCTCTTCAACTATCTTGTCTGTGAGCTTGTGTGATTCTTCCTGTTACAGAATGCCAATAATTCTTAAGTTATTCATTTTCATGTTGTCCAACATGAGCTTTGGTAGCATAGTGGTTACGAATCGGGCTGTGAACCACAAGGTCAGTAGTTCAAAACTACCAGAGGTTCCACGGGAGAAAGATGAGGCATTCTGCTCCTGTAAAGATTTACAGCCTCGGAAACCCTGTGCAGGGTCGCTATGAGTCGAAACTGACTCCACAGCACATAACAACAACAACACCACAACATGAATCTTAGGCCTTCTTCCTATTTTTTAATCCTTTTTTCTGCTTGCTCTTCTATCATAATAGTGTTGGGAGATTTATTGTCTAGCTCACTAGTTCTGGCTTCTATCTCTTCAGTTCTACTCCTTTGCCCTTTCAGTGTATTGTCGACTTCTGATATTCTATTATTAATTGTTTGGACCTCTTTCTGTAGGTTTTGAATAGTTTCCAGTGCTTTATCTATCTTATTTGATTATTCTTATAGTGCTTTCCTGACTTCTTCCTTATTTTTATCAACTACATTGTATAGTGTTTTGATATATTTTATATCATTTTTCTGAATTCCTTCTCAGGCATTTCCAAAGCCTGCCCATCTTCCAGTATGGAGTATAGGTCTACTTCCAGCTCATTTGCCTCAGTCACTTAATTTCATTTCTGGACATGTGCTGATATGGTCATCTGTTTCTGTTTGGGGGGCATATTCAGGAGGAAGCTCTGGCCTTTATAATTAAATGGATGTATTTTTTGGTATTTTTTATGCTTTTTGACTGCCTCCATGTAGATGTGATCAGGAGGTGGCCTTTTCTTTTCACACTTCTTCCTGAGAAATTTTAAGATGTCACCGTCAGTCGTTATGATGCAACTCAGGATTTAATTTTTGGCCTATTTCCTTTTTAGTCTGCCTGTCCCACTCCACAACCCCCATTCAGGCATTTTTCCTAGTGATAAATAGTTCAGGGCCAGCTGTAGACATTTTACACTGCCATTTAGTTTTAAGTGGAAACTGTCACTTTAAATTTCGAGGAGATCTGTGTGCATGCGTAGAACACTCCAGGGATGGGAGTGGGGTGTAGGCTTGCTCAGGCATCGCCTCGAGTCACTGGAATGGAGGTCTGCAGACAGTGAGAGACCAATAAACACATACAAAAAAAAAAGGAAAAAAGAAACTTTATCTCTGCAGTTCTGTCAGGTGTCTGTGGCTGCTCTGATCTTTCTCCTGCTTGGTCTTGCCCAAGATGGCTGCTGTGTGAGCAGCTGAGCACCTTGGATTAGAAAGCACTTGATTTCTTGATTCTGCTACTAATTCCCCTGGCTGTAATCCTTCCAACCTTCTAAATATTCCTTTATATGTGGTTCAGAGTTCTGGTACCATCCCCTGAGCTTGCTTGGTCCGGTAATCTCTGTTGTTGCTGATGGAGTGTCTCACTGCACTTCCACCCTCCCTGCCATCTTGTTAGTTCTCCCAGTCCTAATACTTTCTGATGCTTAATAATGAAGCCATGGAAGAAAAGATCATGTATATTCTCCAATAAGGATGAAATACACCTCTGAAATTACACTGGGCAATAAAGTACCCAGGAAGGACCCCATATCTTATTGATGTTTCACTGCAACATTAGTGGAAGAATTCATTATGGGGTCTGTGGGATTTCCTGTGTTTAGGAACTCAGGATTTAGGAGTTGTAAACATGGTGGCCAACACTCATCTGTCAGTTTGTCATACTGTGGTGGCTTGTGAGTTTCTGTGATTCTGAAAGCTATGCCACTGGTATTTCAAATATTTTAAATACATGCAATTAAGGGTCACTCATGGTAGACAGGTTTCAGATGAGCTTCTACATGAAGATAGACTAGGAAGGAGGAGTGGCAAACTACTTCTGAATATTTAGTCACTGAAAAACTTATGAATAGCAGAGAAACACTGTAAAATATAGTGCTGGAAAGTGAGCCCCTCAGGTTGGACAGCACTCAAAATGAGTCTGAGGAAGAGCTGCCTCCTCAAAGTAGAGTTGACTGTGATGACATGAATGGAGTAAAGCCCATGGGAGAAAAGCTCACAGGACCTTCATTTGCTGATGGGCCACACTCAAAATGAAGAGAAACAGCTGTAAACATCCATTGAAAATTGGAACATGCAATGTATGAAGTATGAATCTGGGAAATTTTGAAGTTGTCAAAAATGAAATGGAATGCATAAACATCGATATCTTAGGCATTAGTGAGCTGAAATGAACTGGTATTGGCCATTTTGATACTGACGACCACATGGTTTACTATGCCGGATGTTATAAATTGAAGAGGAATGGTGTTGCATTATGATAAATTGAAGAGGAACGTTGTCAAAAAGAACATATCCAGATCAGTCATGAGCTACAATGCTATCTATGATAGGATAATATCCATGTGCCTTCAGGGAAACCCAGTTAATATCACTATTATTCAAATTTACAAACCAACCAATAAAGCCAGTGAGGATAAAATAGAAGAATTCTACCAACTTCTTCAATCTGAAATTGATCAAACATGCAATCAAGATGTATTAATCATTACTGGTGATTGGAATGCAAAGGTAGGGAGCAAGGAGGAAGGATCAGTAGTTAGAAAATATGGCCTTGGTGATAGAAATGATGCTGGAGAACACATGATAGAATTATGCAAAAAATCAATGATTTGTTCATTTCAAATACCTTCTTTAGACAGCATAAGAGATGACTATACACATGGAACTCACCAGATGGAATACACAGAAATCAAATTGACTACATCTGCGGAAAGAGACGATGGAAAAGCTCCATTTCATCAGTCAAAACAAGACCAGGGGCAGACTATGGAACAGACCATCAATTATTCATATGCAAATTCAAACTGAAGCTGAACAAAAGGAAAACAAGTCTACAAGAGTCAAAATATGGCCTGGAATCTATACCACCTGAATTTAGGGATAATCTGAAGAACAGATTTGATATATTAAACACTAAAGACCGAAGACCAGAAGAGTTGTGGGATGACATCAAGAACATCATATATGAAAAAAGCAAAAAGTCATTAAGAAGACAAGAAAGAAGGGAAAGGTTAAAATGGATGTCAGAAGTGACACTGAAACTTGCTTTCCAGTGTAGAGATGCTAAAGCAAATGAAAGAAAATAGGAGGTACAAGAGCTGAACAGAAAATTTAAAAGATCAGCTCGAGAAGATAAAGCCAAATATTACAATAAAATATGCAAAGATCTGGAAACAGAACACCAAAAAGGAAGAACATGCTCAGCATTTCTCAAGCTGGGGGAACTGAAGAAAAAATTCAAGCTTTGACTTTTGTTATTGAAAGATTCTCTGGGCAAATTATTGAATGATGGAGAAAGCATCGAGAAGATAGAAGGAATACACAGTCACTGTACATGCAATCAGGAGGAAATGGTTACTGTTCAATCATTTCAAGAGGTAGCATATGATTAACAGCCAGTGATACTGAAGGAGGAAGTCAAAGGTGTGTTGAAGGAATTGGCAAAGAACAAGGCACCAGGAATTGATGGAATAAAAATTGAAATCTTTCAAGAAAGTGAGGTGGCACAGGAGGCATTCACTCATCTCAGCCAAGAAATTTGGAAGACAACTATCTGGCCGACTGACTGGAAGAGATCTATATTTGTGCCCATTCCAAAGAGAGGTAACCCAACAGAATGCGGAAATCATTGGATAATCTCTTTGATATGTCAAGCAAGTAAAATTTTGCTAAAGGTAATACAGAAACAGCTACAATCATACATTGACAGAGAACTTCAGAGGTTCAAGCCGGATTCAGAAGAGGCCGTGGAATGAGGGATATCATTGCTGATGTCCAATGGATCTTGGCTGAAAGCAGAGAATATCAAAAGATGTTTACCTGTGCTTTATTGACTATGCAAAGGCTTTCGATTGTGTGGATCATGACAAGCTATGGACAACATTGCGAAGTATGAGTATTCCGGAACATTTAATTGTGCTCATGAGGAATCTGTACCTGGACCAAGAGGCAGTTGTTTGAACAGAACACGGGAACACTGAATGTTTTAAAATTAAGAAAGGTGTGTGACAAGGTTGTATTCTTTTAGCATACTTATTCAACCTGTATGCTGAGCAAATAATATGAGAAGGTGGTTTCTATGAAGAAAAATGTGGCATCAGGATTGGAGGAAGACTCATTAACAACCTGCGATATGCAGATGATACATCTTTGCTTGCTGAAACTGAAGAGGACTTGAATTATATTTACTTATGAAGATCAAAGAGCACAGCCTTCTGTATTGATTACATCTCAATGTCAAGAAAACAAAAATCCTCACCATTGGATCAATAAACAACATTCTTATCAATGGAGAAAAGATTAACGTTTTCAAGGACTTCTTTCTTCTTGAATCAACTATCGACACTTATGGAAGCAGCAGTCAAGAAATCAAATGATGTATTGCATTAGGAAAATCTGCTGCACAAGACCTTTTTAAGGTGTTGAAGAGCAAAGATGTCAGCTTGAGGACTAAGGTGCACCTGACCCAAGCCATGGTATTTTCAATAACCTCATATGCATGCAAAAGCTGGACAGTGAATAAGGAAGACCATAGAAGAATTGATACCTTTGAGTTATGGTGTTGGATGATAATATTCAAAGTGCCATGGGCTGCCAAAAGAACCAATAGATCCGTTTTGGAAGAAGTGAAGCCAGAGGGCTCCTTGGAGGCCAAGATGGCCAAACTTCGTCTCTCATACTTTGGACATATTGTCAGGAGGGACCAGTCACTGGAAAAGGATATCATGTTTGGTAAGGTGGAGGGTCAAATAAAAAAAGGAAGACCCTCAACGAGATGGAGTATGGACTCAAGTGTGGCAATAAAATTGACCCCAAGATCGGGCAGTGTTTCGTTCTGCTGTGCATAGGTTCGCTGTGCGTCAGTACCAAGTCGATGGCACCTAACAACAGCAACAACAACAAACATGGTGGAGTGGTCCATTTGACTTTCTCTAACTTCACAAGGTGAGAGGACCAAGATCAGCAACTGCGCAAGGCCAATTACTATGAGGTGGGAGTCAGACATACCAGCCCCCTCCAATTGTTTTAGAAATTCTGACATCCTTTTCTCTTGTATGACACTCTCTACTTTGCTGCTTTTATTAATTCCTTGCAATGGCCACACAGAACTCACAGACAATACTTACAATTACACAGTCTATTAAGACAGTGTTGCTGTTAGTGGTAAGTGCTGTTGAGTAGGTTCCTACTCATGGTGAACCTGTATAGGTTTTCCAAGAAGTAGCTTGTGGACCTGAACCAGTGACCTGACAGTTAGCAGTCCAATGTTTATCCTACATCTCCACACCAGGACAGTTATTATTGTTGTTAAGTGCTGTTAAGTGTTACTTGCAACTCATAGTGAACCTGTTTAGGGTTTCTAAGGAATCACTGGTGAGTTTGAACTGCCAACCTTGTGGTTCAAATTGACCTTGAGGTCAAGTGCTTATGCTATGGCCCCACACCAGTAACAGGCTACAATTAAGACAGTAACAGTTTGCAATTCAGGATCAGAAATGACTCAGGATACAGTTATTTGGTCAGTTGTGTCTGTAGGCAGGTCTGTCTCTGTCCCTCAGCCTCACAATCTCTGGAGCCCTCAACCCTGGGTCCTCTTGGGCTGGCCTCTGCCCTCCTCTGGTAAATATTACAAAGCTCCTTAGCTTCACCAATAATCACCTAGAGGCATCCCACTTTTCCAGAAAGCCTCATCAAGAGGTCACTCAGCTCTCTTGGTCAGTGGGTTGGTGAGCCTAGCTCCATCAAGTGCTCAGAGGCAACCCACTCCACTAGCAAGCCTCTTGCCAAAAGGCACTCAGCTTTCTTGGTCCATGGGCCAGGAAGCCCACTGCGCCTTCTTCAGGTTCTCTTGCTTCTAACACCACTGTTTCTTGCTGCTGCTTCTCAGTGTCTAGTGTTACAGATCTATGTCTCTTAGGAGATGTCTTGTGTAGAGATTCCGGGTCCAAAGGCAGTTCTTTTCTTTTGGAAGGTAGTCACGTCTCCCCTTTCTGCCTCTTATTGTTGTTGTTAGGTATCGTCGAGTCAACTCTGTATCATAGCGACCCTATGCACAACAGAACTAAACACTACCTGGTCCAGCCCCATTTTCACAATTGTTACACTTGAGCTCAGTGCTGCTGCCACTGTGTCAATCCATCTTTTAAGGGCCTTCCTCTTTTACACTGATCCTCCACTTTACCAAGCATGATGTCCTTCTTCAGAAACTGGCCCCTCCTGATAACATGTCCAAACTGTTGTTATTGTTGTTGTTAAGTGCCGTCGAGTTGGTTCCAATCCATAGCGACCCTGTGTAGGGTTTCTGAGGATCCGCTGGTGAGCTTGAATCACCAACCCTGCAGTTCATACCAACCTTGCAGTCCAGTGCATTAACCCATAGTACCACACCAGGTATGAGAGACAAAGTGTCACCATTCTGGCTTCTAAGGAGCATTCTAGCTGTACTTCTTCCAAGACAGGTTTGTTTGCTCTTCTGGAAGTCCATGGTATATTCACTATTCTCCAATACCATAATTCAAACCCATCAACTCTATGATCTTCCTTATTCATTTTCCAGTTTACACATACATATAATATAAGGCTATTTATTGAAAATACCATGGTTTGGGTGAGGCACACCTTAATCTTACAATTGACATCTTTGCTCTCTAACACCTCAGACAGGTCTTTTGAAACAGATTTTCCCAATGCATCCATGATTTGATTTCTTGACTGCTGCTTCCATGAGTGTTGATTGTAGATCCAAGCAAAATTAAATCTTTGACAACTTCAATCTTTTCTCCATTTATCATGAAGTTATTTACTGCTTCAGTTGTGAGGAATTTTGTTTTCTTTACATGAAGGTGCAATCCATACTGAAGGCTGTGGTCTTTGATACTCATCAGTAAATATTTAAGTCCTCTTTGCTACCAGCAAGCAAGGTTTTATCACCGGTTTATTGCAGGTTGTTAATGAGTCTTCCTCTGATTCTGATGCAGTGTTCTTCTTCATATTATCCAACTTCTCATATTATCTGCTCAGCATAAACATTGAATAAGTATGGTGAAAGGATACAACTCTGGAGTAGACCTTTCCTGTAACCTTTTGTTCTATTCAAATGATTGCCTGTTGGTATGATTCATTTCAGCTGTTCAAACTCACCAGTCTTTCTTTGGAAACCCTATACATATAAGTCAATATGAGTCAGACCCGACTCCATGTCACTTAACAATAACGAGATGGCAAAACTAATCACTGCCCATTGTTAGGGTTCCATACACCTTAATTGCATAGGCTCACATCCACAGGGTTCCACGAGCCTTATTTATGTTGTTAGCCCACAGTTCCCTTAGTGGTCCACAAACACCTAATTTGCATGGTCTGACCCAATCATTTCATAGGCTTAACAAAACCATGGATGCAAATGTCATATAAGAGAAATCCTTCACTATAAGAGTAAAGACAGGAATTGCTTCAGGTCATCTAAGGAAGACTCCAGAGTCAACATGGAGCTTCAGGCTATGCTAGAGGTGTGTATTGTCCGTTTTCTGATACATCTCCTCAGGATTGTTTGTGTCCAGGAGCGCTCACTACAGCCGAATGGAAGCTGAGAGGAAAGAATGGTGGAAGTAGAGAAGGGACACATGGACTCACATGCCATATCTCCTCTGTATACTTTGGGGGTCTACTTATTTCACTGATTTTCCTGAGAGCTGGCACTCCAGGTTGGCACTGACCCAAACAGGCCTATGGATTATGTCCCTATAACATGTTCAGTGCTACCAAAGCTATTTGGGAAAAGGGATTGGCAGCAGGAGAGTTTCAGCTTTCATTTAGTTGAATACTAATAACCATCCAGATTTCAGTGTCTTGTTTACACCACCATTATTCTGACAGGATCCTACTATGTCCTCTAGAGATGATATTTCACTGATAGTTATCCAGAAATGCTGATGAGTCTAGTATATTCACACATTGGAATACATTTATTTCCTCAGATAAATTTCTAGCTCTTATGGGATTTGGATGGAAGAAAGGCTGAGACAGGAAAAGGGAGCAAAGAGTTCTATGTTCTGGAGTAATTTGAAGTAAAATGATCGCAACCAAGGCAATTGTTCAAATGCTGACTTCCTTCTATGGAATGGATTCCTGCATTGTTGTGAACATCATTTTTACTTGTGATGTCACTTCTTTCTAGAGGCTCTCTGTTGGGATCACACTGTGGATACCTTGCTCTTTGGCAGGTCTGAATATACAGACCAGGGGAAAGTGCAGTTCGTTTGCATTGCCATCCTAACGCTCTATTCTCCTCTTCGGGAGAAACGGCAATGCTGCTACTGCCTGGTAACTCTTCCAGATAACTGTCTGTCCAAAACTATGTGACCTCAATCTCTAGCTTTCTGCATGGCAGTGGTGGTAGAAGTGTGCCATGGAGTTGGTTCCTACTCATAGTGACCCTGCATAGGGTTTTCCAGGCTGTAAATTTTTATAGGAGCAGAAAGCCTCATCTTATTCCCTCAGAACAGCTAGTAGTTTTGAACTACTGACCTTGAAGTTAGCAATCAGACTCACAACACTACACTATCTTCCTTGCTGCAAATATGGAAAATGACCTCCTTCCCACTATATCTGGTGATGCATAGATTTAGTGCATGATTGCTAAGCATTTGAAAAGTAGTTCTCAGAGAGAAGAGGAAAGGCTGGTTGGTCCAAAGTGTGGTGAAACCTGAGGACTCTTGAGCCCATGGACAAGGACAGAGCCATGGAGGGCTAGAGCTGAGAGAAGCATCCAGCTGATATGAACTGAGGGGAGACACACAAGAACACCCAAACTTGTAGATAGTATTCATTCAATCTAGCCTCAAAGGCTTAATGACCAGATCTCAACTTTGTTGTTGGTAAGTGCCATCGAGTCTGTTCAGACCCACAGCAACCCTGTATGGGGTTTCTGAGGAGCAGCTGGTGAGGTTGAACCACCGACTTGTCAGTTCAAATGGCTTTGCAGTCTGGTGCATTAACCCACAGCACCACACCAGGACTCCAGATCTTGACTAGAGGAAGATAAAAAAAACAATTTTTGATAAAGGAAACAAATATAAATTGCTACATTTTGATGAGCTTCTCCTATACTTATGAATGTAGTAGCTCAAAATACCAACTGAGAAGGTAAGTATCTTCACATCAAGTATCAATCCTATCCCCTCTGTATACAGGGATTATAGGGATGGGCAACTTAGACATTGGCTACCTAAAATAAGGGTGCTGTAAAGGCACAAAGTGACTGGCTTACAAGTATCAAGAGCGAGTTTAGTTTCAGAGAGTATGGATGAAAGTAGAATCCTCACTGAATAGTTTTCATCTTGTCCAGATGGGTCTGGTGAAAGGAGATAGGGATACGATTCTTATGATTCAATAGTGAGTAATTGTTATCATGACTAATTGCAACTGTCACAACTGTAAAGGTAAAAGTTTTGTAACAAAAAGGAGTAGTTAATTTTAGAGTCCAGGAAGAGAGGACCCTAGGACCATCAAGGGAGAAGAGCACAAGTGGAATGTGGGTCCCTGTCTAGAGAAGCAGGGACACCAGAGATGGAGGTAAAGATGAGGACATGGAGAGAGGGAGCATCTGAGGATTCTAGACTCATGGAAAGAAAAAGGCTGTGTTTCGGCAGCCAGATGGCAGGTTTGCAGAACGGGCCCTTTGGTTGTTTAAATGATTCTATAGTCCTAACTGTTTTTGTGTACATCCCCACCCCCTAAATAAATAAATACAGAGGCACTAAAAGCAAATACTGCTGAAAGATGATGCATGGAGGAGATTGTAATCATTGCAATGAAATGATGAGTGTAAAGCCGATGCTCTCCCATGTAAACTATCACTCAATTCACAATAAAAAGTTATTTTAAAAAAGAGAGAGAACAACTCTGAATTTTCTTCCATCTCCAATACAATGCAGATCTCACCTCTCCACACTGTTCTTCTTAACAACTTTGTCCTATCCTGGTCTCACCTTTCTCTGAAATCTAATTTCATTTATGACCAGTTTCACAGAGGCCAGCTTCTCATTTGTCAATGCCCTCTTCAAGACTAGAGCCCAGAGTTATGGAGACTGTACATGGCAGATACAGAGCTCTGTGGTACCAGCTATCAGGTAGTGTCAGGAGGAACTGGGATGGGATACATGACCTCCTTGGAGGTCTGCTGCTCCTCCTTTCCAACACTGCTGCCATCAAACCAATTCTAACATATAACAATCCTATAAAGGGTTTCAAAACCTAAATCTTTATAGGAGCAGACTACGTCATCTTTTCCCCCTCAGAGTACCTGGTGGATTTGAACCACTGACCTTGTGGTTAGTGGCCTCCAGAGTGCCACCAGGGTTCTTGTAGATATGGTCCATGAAGAAGGAAGTTTATGTTGCCATTTGGAGCAGGGAAGGAAGGTGTTAAATAGGAAAGAGGTAAGGGGATGAAATGGAGCCCATGAACCTGCAGAGCAGCCTGCTTTTCCTTAAGCCTCATATGAGGGTCATACATCAAAGGGAGAAAGAGGAGATCAACTCTATGTGTGTGCTTTGGAAAGATGCTTTCATGAAAGGTGCTGCTGAATCAAATTAACACAGCATTTTCTGTGGCTGGGAATGGATGTGGAAAGTCTGTGAATGTTGAGAAAAGGCATGTGTGGAATTCATCTCTTGAGTATGAGAATTTGACTGCCAACAGCACAGATGCCTAAGACAGGACTGGGAGATATACAAAAAGACCCTTATTTTCTATCTGCTGAAAATTACATAGATTTTCTGTCCTGCTATATTTACATATATCCTCCCTCCTTCC
The DNA here is from genome assembly GCF_000296735.1 of Chrysochloris asiatica. NCBI lineage: Eukaryota > Metazoa > Chordata > Mammalia > Afrosoricida > Chrysochloridae > Chrysochloris > Chrysochloris asiatica. Next base: position 1,662,195 of record NW_006408804.1, read on the forward strand.
TCCCTCCTCATCAAGCACACATACATAGAGACCAGCTATACATAAACACTCACACATATTGTTCAGTAACTTATAAGTTTTTGATTTCTCTGTCTCTCCAAAGTGTCTTTATCCCTACCCTGCAATGCCCACTCTGGAAAAAGAAAAGTACTTCTCAATATATCCTTTCATGTCCTCTAGCAATGATATTTCACTGATAGTGAAATTTTATCAAAAATGCTGATAAAACATGAAAGGCCAAATTTAACATTATATTGCAGTTAAATATAGACATATAGTATGTGGTTGCTCAGAGAAATTTACTCAGTGATATTTGTACTCATCAAATATGTAAGGGATGTATTTGGATAGCTTTTCCTTATTTAATTACATTCTGGCTAGAGTACATGCAACACTTGGCATCCTAAATCATTTGTTAGGCATGATGGAAGGCTTTTCTGGGATATTTATCTGTCTATTTTCTTATGCCCACATATTTGATATTGTTGTTGTTGTTGTTAACAAGTGCCATCGAGTCAATTCCAACTCATACTAACTCTGTATAGGGTTTCTAAGGCGCGTTAGGTAGGTTTGAACTACTGACCTTGTGGTTAGCAGGCCAACACTTACTCAAAACTTGGTCCATAGCTATTTATACTTAGTATTTCATTGTATAAACTTATATTTTCTACTCTAGATAATGGAAAATAATTCAACATTCTTATATCATAAATGGAGTCCTGGTGTGGCACTGTGGAATAAAGAACTGGACCACAAGGTCTGTTTGATCCACAGGGTTGGTGGTTCAAATTCACCAGTCACTCCTAGGAAACCCTACATAGGGTTGATATGAGTGGAAACTGACTCGATAGCACTTAACAACAACAACAATATAGCATAAATAATTACTTGAGAGAAAAGCATAGAAGATAAAAATGGAAAGATCTGAATGCTCGAATAGATATCCTTCTGATACTCTCCTTGGGAAGGGATAGAACTGTATGTCAGATCTATGATGTCAGCTGTTCTAAAAATGTAGTACCAAACCATCAGTATCTAGGCAAATGCAAATTTCCAGGTCTCATCTCAGAACTCCTAAGTCAGAAATTCTGGGGGTGGGACCTAGAAATCTCTGTTAAAAAGTCTTTCAGATGGTTCTGATGCAGGTCAAGGGAAAGAACAACTGCCCTGAACATTCACTGATGACCAACATTACATTAGCAATATCTTTTCTTTGAAAAGAACTTGGACATGACCTAATCCCCCAAGAGGACTGTTGTAACCATCATCTAATTCTCAAGAAATGCATATTTCTGGTCCATAAGGGCTTTTTGCCAGTTTATTGGAAAGAGCTCTGCGTTTGAGTAGTTAAGTTTAACTCACAGGAAGGTAGTGTTGTTGAGTGCCGTCAAATCGGTTCCAACTCATAGCCACCGTGAACAGGGTTTCCGAGGCTGTAAATCTTTACGGGAGCAGAAAGCCTCATCGTTCTCCTGCGGAGCAGCTGGTAGTTTCAAACTGCTGAGCTTTGCGGTTCACAGCCCGATTCGTAACCACTATGCTACCAGAGTTCCTTAGCCCACATGCAGGTAAGGCCTCTAAATCGCATTCTCCTTCCTAGTCACACAGCTGGGTTTGTGCAGCACATATGGCATACCTAATCAGAACCTATGGTAGGTATTTGCCTTTGGTCCTTCATTAATTGTTAATTGTTGCAGGTGTTTGCACAAGGGAGGTTCCTGGGGCTGTAAGAAAATGGAGGTTTCGACAACTGCTCAATAAAACCAATTTAAAAACAAAAATTTACAAACTGAGAACATAATTTATTAACATTCACCAGGTTTTTCCAGACCTTCCCTAGGCAGTAAAAAGCAATTTATCAAACCTCTTTTTAAGGAGAGTTCAAATCATCCTCCACAAACTCTGCCTGGTAAGTCTAAGGGAGAATTGTTTAAAAATAAATACACTTATAAGTGACCAAAATGTATTTTAGGGAATTAAGAGGGGATACTTGCAGAAATATGGCATAATCAGGATTAGCTCACAAAATTCAAGATGGGAGTCTCATTTTATTAAATGATCATTTTCTTTCAAGATGTTTTTCATTCATGGGGGAGCAACACTTAATTTTATAATCTAATATTTACATAAATTGTACTGGAGTTCTTTCTTCAAGTCATGCCATAGAAGCATATTTAATAGGCTTTATAACTCTGGCCTTCTGAGGGATCTCATACTCCCATAGTCACAAAGCAACCTGAAGGGTTTCCCTTTTTTCCCCTCAGTTTTAAGGGGTGGGGGTGGGATAAGGGAGATGGATAAATGTACAAACTCTATATAGACTTGAGTTATCTTAAGCAATAAGCCTTGGCTCCTTTTATAACTTGTCCGTGCTTCACATTTTGGTGTAATCTTGTAGTTGAAGGGATTGTCATTTTCAGAAAAGCCAAAGGCAATGCATGAAACATTAAATGTACTTCCTGAAGAGTCTGTTTCTAAGATCTGGAAATGAACAGAATTTCTAGAAATGAAAATGTCTCTACTTACTGTAGTTTCAGGAGTCCTTGTGTGGTGCTGCAGGATAAAGCACTTGACCACAAGGTTGGTTGTTCAAACCCACCAGCCACTCCTTGGAAACCCAATACAGGGTCACTATGAGATGAAACAGACTGGATAGCACTTAGCAACAACATATTGTAGTTTCATATATATATATAAACTCATTGGAGAATTTTCTAGTACTTAATAGATTGTAGTAATTTTGTTATTGATGTTCTTGCTGTTACTCTTATTGTTGTTGGAAGCATGTATAGTTTGTACATGCAAGGAGTCTTTTGAATCAAGGATTAAAACAATATGTGTTGCTTATTCACTGCAATGACTGTAGCAAGTTGTTTGCAGTGGTTTAAGTGAGACTTTCTCTGGTGAGAAACAAAATCAAGTTATTGCATTGTATTGTTTTAGGGGAAAAATACATATATATTATCACCTTGATAACTTCAGGATGATCATATATGTTAAAGGCAGGTGAATGGGAAATAATTGGTTCTTTGTTATTTTAATCAGTATACAGCTGGAAAGATTTTCTTACTATTTTGGAAAGTTGGTTATTCTAGGGATCCATCTAGGGATATTTGGGGAGAACTGGGTTCCAAAATGAGCCCTGGTGACCCAGGATTAAGGGCTCTGTTGCTACGTGAAAGGGCAGTGGTTTGAACCCACCAGCCACTCCATAGGAGATAGCTATTGTAGTCTCCTTCTATAAATATTTACAGTCTTGGAAATCCTGTGGGATAGCTGTATTTTGTCCTGATAGTGTTGCTATGAATAGGAACCGACTGGATGGTACACAACAATAGGAACAACTTGTTCTCAAACTTGATTAGGCTCTAAATTTAGACATGGCCTTAATTTAAGAATTAATTTTGAGGTAACCTCTGTGGGTTGCATTGTGCCTAAATTGATCCCAAATTGTGTCCAAATTGAGCTCCGAAGTTTGCATTGTGCCCAAATTGAGAACTGCTTCATGAATCTTTCCACTCATTCTCTACTCCAATAAAAAAGGTAAACTTGGATTTTTTTTTTTTTAACTAATCTGTAGTGAACAAATTCACATTTTTTAATTATATTAAAGATCTTCCTTTTAGGTATGGCTGGCATCTGTCTCTCTCCCAACCCCACAGAACCTCCCTAAGGAATCAAAACTTTTTTTTAAATTTACAATCCCAGATGAAGACAGAATACCCACTAAGCAAGGTAAACAAGGGCTTACTTGTGCTTACTTATTAATCTGTAATGAAAAGTTTCACATGATCTTCAACACATCTGTGATGATAGAAAATGGATGCTGGATGATATTATCTCTAATAGCAGAGGGATTTCCTTGAGGCATGTCTCTATCACAGTGTGGAGCTTTGTAATTAGAAGGTACTGCAGAGAAAAGGCTGGAAGAAAGGGTTTTGCCATCTCCTACTGCACCACAAGGAGGGCTGGGGTAGGATGGGTGGGTAGTGTTAGCGGTGGGACAGGGTGAGAACCTACGATGGAACTCTGACCCAGCCAGAGCCCCAAATGTGGCTTTTTGGGGTGACCTTGAAGCCTGGTCCTGGTGATACACCTTTGCGTCCTTTCGAATTCGGGAACTGCTGCTCAGAGGTTCCCTGTGTACACCTGTACTCAGAGGTCTCCCACAAGCACTAACTTGTAGATTCTCTCTGTGGCCTAAGGGTTCTGAACTCCTGTGCATACCCATGCCACTGGTTATCTGCCTGCACTGGGAGAGTTACTTGCTGCTTTCTGGTGCTCTCATACCATGGCATTCTCTGCTATCCATTAGGTGAAATTTCACCTTCTCCAGGAAGGCCTACACCCCTTCCAAGTTTTTTCTCTCTTGAATGTCGATGTTGTTAGGTATCATTGAGTTGATTCCAAACTATAGAAACCTTATGTACAACAGAACAAAATACCGCCCAGTCCTGCACCACACTCGCCCTCAACAGGGTACCTGTTTCCTTCTGTCTTATGTTACAGTTTCCTTCTGTCTTATGTTACTCTTCTATCATAGTTTAGTTATTTTTTTATATTCAACTGTACCTGTTTAATTCACTGTGTCGTTTCTATTCCTGATGGGACTGAGACCACTACAATTATTCAAATCTCAGTTGTTCACATGAGCATGAATAAGTGGCTTGAAGGTAGCATCTGGTTTGAAATGGGAGATAATTTTATAGAAGCCAGCATAGTGTAATGAGCATGGTGTCTGTTTTGGTTCACCAGACATTTCATGTTGCAATACTAGAAATGGTTTGTAGATGGGTTCTCCATGGCACAATTTTATGGGGCCAATGCTTCTCTGAACATGTCTGGTAGAACGGGCTAATGGTGTCTCAAAGGCAGTAGCTGGGATGAAGTGACAACTCTGAATGACAAAGAAGAAGCCAGTTATTCATTTAATAAGTACTTAATGAGGGCCTATTAGGTGGCAGATACTGTTAGGTACTGAAGATGTAACAGGAAAACAGGAAACAATAAACCTTGCACTTGCTTTTACTTAGATCTTTGCTGCCTGAACACTAAAATTGCTGCTACTCGTTTTATACTAGATATTCAGATATTATTGTTGTTGATAGAAGCAGATATTACACATAATGTGGTTACAGTGTTACTAGAAAGAAGAGGCTGAAGATGTGGCAACTAGGCATTTTGTAGATAAATTTAAATGGAAACATCTCACTTTTCGACAAACATTTCAAAGAAATTGTACCACTTTCAAAGGAATAGCAGCAGGTGAATAGAAAATTATTCCTAGGTGGTGTGAGGAATTAAGTTTGAATATCCCTCTAATTAAGAGTATTTGATGACCTAAATATTCTAATTACACTGGTTGGGAAATTTGATCATTGGTCAAATGAAACAAGCAGCTATGTCACTCACTTAAGAATCTCAAATGAGGCTTGGCGTGGTCGCTGAAAGAATCAATGTATGATTACCTTTTGTCCATGGGAAAACTCATTGCAGCTGGGTGTCACTTTTTGGATTTTTACAGCATTGTCAGTTGAAAGTACTGCGTCCATTTGGAGCTCTGCTTTGTTAGATATGAGGGAGTTCAAGTTAGGGTCCTGGTGTGGTGCTGTGGGATAAAGCACTAGACTGAAAGGTTGGTTTGAACCATAAGGTTGGTGGTTCCAACCCACCACCCAGAGGTGCCTATTAAATTCAGGCTGCTTCCTATAGGTCACAGTTTTTAAATGCCCCGCCCCTTTGGAATAGTTGTACTCTGCGCATACTCACGGGGTTGTTATGCGTTGGCATCAATTTGTTGGCAACCAACAACAACAATATAACTATGGTCTGTAGTTTGATGATAGAATATCATAACAGTGTCCTTTAGATGCCTATATAATTTTATTTAGTTCAAATAAACAGGGACATAGTTGTGTAAGAGGCTTTCACTAGTCAATGAAAGATAAAGTCTTTTTTTTTTTTTTTTTTTTTTAAGGAAATAAATGGATAGGAGAATATTCTCAAGTTTGTGATCCAAATGGCCTGAGGTAGAGGGGCACTGCTGTTGTATACTTTTCATTTCTTAATCTTGCCCATCCCCTCTCCCCCATCTCTGGGCAGATGTCGTCCTATATGGATTCTTTTTGCTTCTATTTTTTTTTTTTTTTTACCTTCACCTTCCTTTGAGTTGTTAGGTGCTGCTAAGTCAATTCTGACTCATTGCAACCCTATCCATGTTAGAACAAAACACTACCGGGTTTAGACCAGCTGTGTCAATCCTTCTCACTGGGGGTCTTCCGCTTTTTCACTGACTCTCTACTTTAGGGAGAATGATGTCCTTCTCCAGGGACTGGTGCCTCCTGACAACATGTCCAGAGAAGGAGAGATGAGGGTTTGCCATTCTCAAAAATAGGAAGAAGGAAAGTTGCCAGTGAGGAGGACTTCCTCTCTGGATATCATCGTGTGATAGGAAATAGGGAAAACAGAAAGGAGAGAGTTGTTCCCCTTCCTTTCCTTGCACCTCAGCTTTCCCATAAATAAAACTCAGCTAAAATAATGAGTGTATTTTTCCCCCTGCAGTTTACGAAGTTTAATGATTCCTGATTGTGAAAGCACTGCAGTTCTTTGAATGAGATGATAATACTTAAAATTAAAATTATGATATTTATTTCCTTAAAAAGAAAAAAAAGACTATCTTTCATTGAGACTAGTGAAAACCTCTTACACAACTATGTCCCTGTTTATTTGAACTAAATAAAATTATAATAATACTTAAAATTATGGTCACCTTTCATGGAATATACATGAAAAATAATGATTTCCTTGAACTGATATTTCATCTTAAAATTCCATGATTCAGAATTTAATTAAAAATACCTCCTTAAGTAATACTACAGATAGAGCAAATTTTTAAAAAATGTAATATTTAAATGAGTGACAGTATTTCAATAGCTGTTGTTCTAAAAGTCTTGAACTTGGGTATCATATCATATTAGGAATTTGATTAATGAGCCTAATTGGCAATTAAAAGGGAAAATTCATACTATGTTGCTTATTTCACTAGCACTGTGGGCTAATGCGCTGGAATGCAAAGTCGTTTGAACTATAAGGTCGGTTGTTCAAGCTTACCAGCCGCTCCTTGAAAACCCTATACAGGGTCGCTTATGGGTTGGATATGACTCGACAGCACTTAACAACAACAACAATTTAAAAAAGTAATATTACAGAAAATTTATTAAACTTTTAATCTTGCAACTATAATTTATCGACAGTAATGTTGGTGCTGTAGGATAAGCGCAGGGCTGGTTTGAACTGCAAGCTCTGTGATTTAAACCTTCTGTTGCTCCAGAAATCCTATAGAGTCATTCTGAGTCAGAAACGACTTGACGCACTTAGCAACAACAACAAATACTATCTTCCATTTATATCTTTTAGTCCCAATGTGTTGTAGGATAAGCACTGGACCATAAAGTAGGTTTGAACTACAAGATTGGTGGTTTAAATCCACCAATCTCTCTTCGGAAACACTATACAAAGTCGTTCTGAGTCGCAACCAGCTAGAAGGTACTTAGCAACAATAACAACGAGTCTTTTTAGTAAGCCTTGAGTGCAGAGTTTGCATATGACTCAGGCTCAGTAGAGAAGAAGCTACTATCTTCCAGTTTTCATCTAAATGCCAGTCTTGATCCGCAGAGCTCAGAAAGTTGATCGTGTGTGCAATGTAGTCATTTGGAGAACAGAAATAGGCTAGCTGCCTCTGGAATTGTTGTTAATATTGTTTAGTGCTATCAAGTGAGTTCCGACTCATAGTGACTCTGTATAGGGTTTCTGAGGAGCAGTTTGTGAGTTTGAACCCATGAACTTACGGTTCAAACCGATCTTGAGGTTGAGTGCTTATCCTAAGGCTTCGTGGTGGTGGTGAGTTGGTTCCAACTCATAGTGACCCTGCATAGTATTTCCGAGGCTGTAAATCTTTATGGGAGCAGGAAGCTTCATCCTTCTCCTGCCAAACAGCTGGTAGTTTCGAACTGCTTACTTTGAGGCTAGGAGCCCGACTCATAACCCATTACACTACCAGAGTGCTATTTGTTGTTGTTAATGTTATTGTTAAGTGCCATCGAGGCAGTTCTGATGCATAGCCATCTTGTATATGGTTTCCAAAGAGTGGCTGGTGACCTTGAATTGCCTGCCAACCTTGTGATTCAAAGGACTTGGCAGTCCAGCACATAAACCCGCAGAGCCACACCAAGACTCCACAGGTTAATATCAGAAGAACACCTATTTTATTGAGAAAATATAATGCAGAGAACACAGAACTTGTCCTAGAAACCTTCATTCTGGTTTCAGCTTTGCTACTAACCCACTGTGTGAACTCAGGAAAGTTAAACTCTGAAGTCTCAGTTTCATCATCTATAAAGGGAAGGGCTTGAATGAGGTAACTTCTCAAATATTTTCAGTGATCAGATGTGATTCCACCTTTTTTTTTAAATTGTGAATTGAATGCAGGTTTACATACAGTATCATCAATTTTACATTCAACAATTCATACGCTGCATTTCAAGTCAGTGATTGCAATCCCCTCCATGCAATAGTTGTCCTACTTCCTCCCTGTGGTTACCCATGTGCAAATTGCCTCTTTCAAACTCTTATATATTTGTGGGACAGATAAATGTGTATATATATATATATCCTACCCTTCTTCACATGCCCATCAAGCCTGTGTCTCTGTGCATGTATCTACACACAGAGCACTGTTGCTCCAAGGTTGTGTATATATCATTATTTACCTCTATCCTGTTTAGCCCCATTGCCAGAAGAATAATTCCATTTTGCAGGTTTAGTTTTCATGTCTGTGAGATAAATAATAGTCATGCGCACACCAAAGGAAAGGCAAGTTTAAGGTATTTGTTGTTGTTGTTAAGTGCCGTCGAGTCAATTCTGACCCATAGCGACCCTGTATAGAGTTTCCGAGGAGCAGCTGGTGAGCTTGAACCTCCGACCTTGCAGTTCAAACGGCTTTTCAGTCTGGCGCATTAACCCACAGCGCCACGCCATTTACTAGCCTCAAATTTGTGTTAAACTAGCCATATTTCAGACTGCAATTTTATATACCAAAATAGAAGACCTTGCGTCACAGCTCTAACACTCAAAAAGTAGCAGCCAGGCAACACAGATTGTTTCTCCAGAAACTAGGTGAGGAAAACAGATGATTTTAAACAGTTCATCTTGACTTCTGGATAAAGGTAGTTATATCCGACTCCATTGCTGTTAAGGTGCTTCCAACTCACAGCAACTCCATAGGACAGGGTGACTGGTGGCTATGTGCCATGGAGTCGGTTCTGACTCATAGCGACCCTGTGCAGGGTTTCCGAGGCTGCGAATCTTTA
>NW_006408804.1:1678462-1686359 GCF_000296735.1 Chrysochloris asiatica
TTGATTCTTTCTATAGTTTTTCTGTTTTCCATCTCATTTATTTCTGCTCTTATCTTTATTATTTCTTTTCTTTTGGTGACTGGAAGTTCCCTATGTTGGTCAGCTTCTAATTGTTGGAGATGCTGTGTTAATGTGCTAATTTTGGCTCTTTCTACTTTTTGGATGTGCATATTTATTGCAATAAATTGTCCTCTCAGCACCGCTTTCACTGTGTCCCAGAGATTTTGGTATGTTGTATGGACAGCCTGATTTTTTCCAATGTAGCAGCTAGCTGATGGGATTGGATCCCCAAGCTTTAGGTTAGCAACTGAGCAACTGTTGACCACTGTGCCACCAGGGCTCCTTTCAGTTTTATCCAGTAGTCTTACAAATGCTGCTTTTAATTTAATTTGAAAGAAATTTGGTTAGAAGAACAGCTGTTGTGGTTGTTGTGTGTGCCCTCTACTCAGTTATGACTCATAGCGACCTAGTATAGAGTTTCTTAAACTGTAAATCTTTACGGGAGCAGGAAGTCTCATCTTTCTTATGCAGAGTGCTAGTGGGCTTGAATCTCTTATCTTGTGGTTTGCTGTCTAGTACTTACCCTACAGAACCACTGTGCTCCCAAGAATAGCAGTGTTGTTATTGCTAAATATTGTCAAGTCCGTTCTGATGCTTTATAGAGTTTCTGAGGAATGGTTGGTGGGTTTGACTTTGCATTTAGCAGTCCAGTGCTTATCTTACAGCACCACACCAGGACTAAAATAGCAGTAAGAAGTTGTTTTCTTGAATCTAATTCAACAACTATATATTGAATTTTTCTAGTCAACATCTGGAGTCCTGGTTTGGAGCTGTGGATTAATGCACTGGACTGCAAAGTTGTTTGAACCACAAGTTCAGCAGTTCAAACTCAGTAGCCGCTCCTTGGAAACCCTATACAGGGTCACTATGGGTTAGAACTGACTCACCAGCACTTAACAACAACAATTCAACATCCACAACCTGTTATCCATAAACATGATATCCCAGAGACTCTAAAAGACCAGAATTCATTCAGTGGCAAAACCTGATTGAAAACAACTGTTTATCCCATGTACTGAAGGTAAAGAGCTCTGGTGTAGTGCTACAGGATAAACACTGGATCGCATGGTAGATTTGGACTGCAAGATTGGTGGTTCAAACTAGTCAGCCATTTTTTGGAAGCCCTATACAGGTAAACAAGAGTCCTGGTATGGCGCTGTGGGTTAATGGCCCAGGCCACAAAGCAAAACCTTTTGAACTATAAGGACGGCAGTTCAAGCTCACCAGCTGCTCCTCAGAAACCCTATAAAGGGTTGTTATGGGTCAGAACTGACTCGACAGCACTTAACAACAACAACAACGTAGAGGTAAACAAAGATCCAAGGAGAGAGAACAGAAACTAAACATTTACTGCCACTTACTTGGCAGCATTTAACAACAACAAACAACAACTGCAATGTGCTGTGTTGTCACCCCAGAGTCCTCAGTGAAGTTTTGTTTATAAAAGTGGTACATGGTGTATGATACCTTTCAAAGCTCTGAAAAATGGATCTCTTCCAATCAGTTGGCCAGATAACTGTCTTCTAAATTTCTTGGCCTAGATGCATCAGTTTGTTGAAAGATTTCAATTTGTATTTCATAATTCCTGGACCCTTGTTCTTTTCCAATGCCTTCAGTGCACCATGGGCATCTTCCTTTAGTACCATTAGCTCTTGATTATATGCTAACTCTCGAAATGGTTGAATATTAACCATTTCTTTTTGTACATTGTAAGCCATGCTGAAAACCATCTGTGGACCCTCACTTAGATTGTGTTTTCTAAAGACAGACCCCCCCAAAGTATATGCATATTAGAATATTTTGTTTAGGAAGTACTCACAGTCAGACCTATTGTATGTTGTGTGTTGGCTTGAAAGATTAGATGAGACATCAGGCAATGGAGACTTCTTCTCAGGCATAGTTGCAGTGGTGACTTCATCTTGATCCTGTAGGAAGATCAGTGATAAACCTTACAGACTCCTGCAGCTGCCAGTCATTGGTTAAAAATCTTAGGGTGTAGGGTGGGCTGGTGTTAGAAGACCAAGTGTTGTTGTTGTGAAGTGCCGTCAAGTCAATTCCAACCCATAGCGACCCTGTATAGGGTTTCCGAGGAGCTGATGGTGTGTTTGAACTGCCAACCTTGCAGTTCAAATGGCTTTGCAGTCTGGCACATTAACCCACAGTGCCACACCAGGACTCCGGAGTAGTGGGTGAAGTGCACTAAAATGGTGAACAAAGATCCAAGGGGATAGAGCAAAGCCTCAATATTTACTGCCACAATGATAGTCAATGACCATCAATTGCATCTCAGACTTTCCACTTAGTACTACAAAAAATGATCTCACTTTGTTCTCACAACAATCCCACAAAAAGGGGATATTTTCTACATAATAGAATAGGATTTTGAAACTTGGGCAGTCAACTAGATTGTCCAGTCTAGTTGTCTAAGTCTGTGATTAGAACCAACCTCCTCTGGCCATAAATCTCTACCCACTGCATTTGTAGTTGTGTCTCTGGACAGTAGGGTACCTTAGGTCTTCAGGGTTCCCTATCAATCCTCCACTTTCCACCTGAGCAACCCTACGTCATTTGTTGAAATTATGTAGAATTTCTCTGAAGATTTTTTCCTGAAGTTTAAAAAGTTTAGAAACTGCTGCAAATAATGGAAAGCCAATGCAAGCTTTTAAGGAAAGGAGAGTTTGATGAAACACTTTGGGAAACCCACTCAGCTCTTTTATGATGATTGAATTTTGGCTCTAAGTGATGCATTCCAGGGCTCCTGGAAAGATTTTCATCTTACAGTAAAGAAGAATAGTCTCTCTTATTTAAGTTTGGCTCTGTTAAGAAAGTGATCAAATCAGGATCAATGCTTATTTTGCTGCTGCTTTTGTTGTATTTTATTTTTAACTTAGAGTTTTGGCAGGGCTTTTTAGGAATCAAATTCATTTCTAAATGGTCCGTTAGATGGAAAAAAAATAATTGATCTTTTAACTACAAAATGTTCTGAATAAAGCCTGTTGTTGTTGTTGTTACGTGCCGTCGAGTCGGTTCCGACCCATAGCGACCCTGTACAGGGTTTCCGAGGGTGTAGTGCATCTAAATAGATAAATTTTAATTCTGTTTATTTCTGGTAGTTATTTATTTATTTTTGACTAAGTGTGGCACTGTAGGATCAGCACTGGACTGCAAACCACAAGGTCAGTAGTTCGAACCCACCAGCTGCTCCTAGGAAACCTTAAACAGGGTACCTACAAGTCAGAACTTAACAACAACAAAAACAAAACAGGATAGCCAGAATGGATCTCACAATGATGTTATGAACACAATTAGGTTTTGACAGTATATGTGTACATATGTTAAAATACTAAGTATATTTCTCGCATTCTTTCTCCTATTTTGTTCTTTTTTACCTATGACACAGAGAAATAAAAAGGCTTACTTTTTTTTGTTCACTCATTTTAATATTTATTGAAAGCCTATATAATGCTATAGGGTAAGCACTGGGCCAAAAGATCAGTTTGAACCACAAGATCGGCAGTTCAAACTCATTAGCTGCTCCTCAGAAAACCAATATAGGGTCACTATGAGCTGGAACTGACTTGATGGCACTTAACAACAACAAAATTATATACCAGACAGTAAACAAAATTGTCAAGATTTCTGCTCTTATGGAATTTACCATCTGGTAGAGGAAATTGAATTATCATTTTATCTTATTGCTGTTACTGCAAACTAAACAAGAAAATCTAAGGTCTGGCATATGAGAGTCAGGGGGCAAGGAAGATGTTCCTTTCAGATTTAATTATTTTATATGTTTAGCTATAAAGCAAAAACAAAGCAACAAACTCCTACAAATTAAATTCAACAAGTATTTATGGAGTACCTACTATATGGAGTCCTGGTGTGGCACTGTGGGTTAATGTGCCAGACTGCAAACCACTTAAATTGCAAGGTCAGTGGTTCAAGCTCACCTGCTTCTTCTTGGAAACCCTATACAGGGTCACTATGGGTTGGAATTGACTCGACAGCACTTAACAACAACAACAACAACTATATGCCAACATGTGTTAGACCTGTTAAAATGAGTGACAGTAACTCTTTTATTGAATAAAATAGATATGAAAAATGTAACTCTATAAAAAATATTTTTGTGTAGTGATGGTCTCTTAAATCTCCAATAACTGCAAAAATTGAATTCACAAATGCACCTGTATAGAGAAAAAGTAACTAAACAGTACAACTAAGACTTTTTCATATAGTTATTGCAGAATGGGCCTTTATTCCTAAACAAACACTTTGGGAAGAGTAATGACTTCTATATTCATGTGCTGTTACTCCTGTTAGAGTTATTTCAAAAATATTATTTTATTGTCTGCAAAGATCAAGAGTTAGCTGATATTGTAAGAGCTTCAACATTAAATACTCATGACCTTTTGCTCAGTTACATTTTATTCCATCTCCTCTCTCTAGAGAGAAGAGAGACTCTTCTGTCTTTTCTTGTTGTGTTTTTTCAGTTGTATCAATATTGATGAGCCAAGAGGAAATAAACGTTACTGAAAAATAAATCTGTTTCTCTCTTTCCCCCAGATTGCCTCTCAGATTCATTGCCAGAAGCAGCACGCTTGACTGCAAGAATCATGAGGCCCCTGCCAAGTTTGCTGCACTAACTCTACCGTGACACCCTGAGGAGGAACTTGGATTCCAAACCAGTGAACAGTTGGGACAAACTATTTTCATTACCATGTTGAACAGAAAACAGTACGAGTTTGAGATATATTCTTAGAATCTATGTCACCTTTTCCAACGACTCCAGCAAAACTAAAATCTTTTGTTCTCATTCGTGCTACCCAGCTTTCCCCTGTTCCACCGACCATGAATTCTCATGCCTTCTCTACCATATAGTCCTGGGCAAATTCTTGCTTCTTTTATGATTTAGTACTGCTAACCCAAGTACTGCATTTTTATTCCTTCACCCATTTAAAAATCAACCCATTCTTAAAGGGATAAATAAAATTTCACCTGTTCTACTAAACTTGCTCTGCAATTCCCAGGACTACTCAATTCTTACCTCTGTAGTTTTATGATTAGAATCAGACAATTTTAAATGCTTTCCCAAAGTTTTTCCTGTAGGTTAGCATCAGTTTTTCAATTTTATAAGGTCAGAAGTCATTTTTAGTGTTTGGGCATATGTCTCACAGTTCAGGTACTTCATCTTCTATGTGCCGTATCAGAGTGTGAATTCATTCAACCTATGAAAAATGAAGTCTTTCTAGTGTTCTGTTCAGGTGGTATAAAAGGTGTTCACACATGGATGCATCTAAATTTGTGCTCACACACTCAGACATACATACAACAATGCTATAAAATATAAGGCAGAGCTCTTGTTCTCCAGGATTTTATAGTATAGACAAAGAAAGACACATGAAAGTATGTGTAATAAAACTGAAATATAGATAAATAAATTATTCATTCACTTGCTAATTTCTCAGCTGGTTAGCAATGAACGTACAACCCTTTACAATAAGCCAGAACTTATTGTCTATAGAGCTGAGAATGTCAGAATGGTGGTGGTGGTGGCATGCCGTGGAGTTGGTTCCAACTCAAAGTGACCCTGCATAGGATTTCCAAGGCTGCAAATCTTTATGGGAGCAGAAAGCCTCATCTTCCTCCAGCAGAATGGCTGGTAGTTTTGAACTGCTTACCTTGAGATTAGCAGCCTGACTCATAACCACTACGCTACCTGTGGAAAACTCAGTGAGACAGGATGGGTATCTTTCTCTCTCTGTCTATCTCTGAAAGAAGAAAATTAAGACAACTATGAAAAGGATTGAATTCTACATCTTACAGTAACATCAGAGAAGGTCTGGCTGTGTAAATATCATCCATATTGTAAAGACTGAGAACATAAAATATCACATACTAGCTGTTAGCTGCAGAAGGTGAGATGTACAGAAATTATAGTAACTGGAGATATGGGAGAAAAAATATAACACTCAGCATCTACATTAAAGAAAGACCTTTCAATAGTGGGAGGCTCAACTCAGAAGTTCTCAGGATAAGAGATATTTCAATCCTCCCTTCCCTTGCACTCTCTTTCCATTGCATATTGGCTTGTTGACGCCACCATTTTAGAGAAACTGATCTTCATAAAATCACCAATGACATCGTAATTGTCAAATGTGCATTTTCAGTCCACATAGTATTGAGGTTCTATATTGAATTTGATTTCAGCAGATCTCAGTTTTCTTTTTGAAACTGAATCATCCCTCAGATTCTGTGATACTGCATACTCTACTTCTCCTTATGACACCGTAATTCTTAAATTCTATTTTATGTGTGTCCTTCTATTGTGAACCAATATACTCTCGCCATTTATGTGTTGTTCTATGCTCATCTCATCTGCTATCATGGTTTTAAGTACTACTCATCTGCTTCTTAGGAGCCTTGGTGTAGCTCTGTAGGACAATCACTGGACTGCTCACTGCAAGGTTGGCAGTTCAAACCCACCAGTCATTCCATGGGAGAAAATATTAGACTTTCTGCTCCTGTAAAGATTTATAGCCTCAGAAACATATACAGGGTCACTATGAGACGATGGCAGTGAGTTTGAGTTTTATATGCTTATTATTGATAAATATTTTCTTACATCCTCACTCCTCACTTGACATATTCAATCTAATGCCTTAAAAACCCTTAAAACTCAACATAGCCCAAACAAAACTGTTTATTTGTCCTGTAAAATAGTTTATTTTTCCATTTTTATTTTGACTAGTGTTAACAGTACACTTTATTCTTCTAACAAAAACTTTGGAGCGATTTTGGAACCTCTTTTCCTTCACTAGTCACATCTAATGTATCTGTAAGTATTTTTCACATATATCCATCTTGTTTCTCTGATCCCTCTTCTCATTTGCTTGAACTTCCACACTGCACTCCTAGCTGGTCTCATAGCAGCCACTCTTTACTTGCCCTTAACACTATTTTACAAATAGCTAGGAGATGAATATTCTCTTCCCTTCGGAAGACTTTCAGTATCTTCTCACTATCCATAAGATTTTTTTTTTTTTTTTAACTTGTGGAATAAAAGGCATTCCAGGACTTGTCTACTACCTACTACCTGTAACATCATCACTCTGATCAACACCTGCTAAGCAGTGTTTCTATATTGTCCTCATCACTTCCATGTCTTTAAAGAACTAATTTCTGACTACTAGGAACTATCACTAAGTTTTTGATAGTTGTGACTCCCTGGAAATCTGGAGTAATTTAAACAAATTTGGAAGAAGCCAGGTGATAATTTGTTGCCCTAAAAAAATAGTTTCTGTGAGAAGAGTAGAACAGACACATGGTCTCTATGACAAACCACTACTATTGGGTCAATTCCAACTAATTGTGAGTCTATAGAACAGAACACACTGCTCCGCAGGCTTTCTAAGATTGTAAAGCTTTATGGAAGTAGACTACTTCATCTCACTCCCATGAAACAACCGGTGATTTTGAACCTCTGATCTACGATTAGCTTTCCAACCCCTGACCATCATTAAGGGCTTCTTCCGCATGCCCTACATGTCTCATAGTCTGGATTCAAGTTGGGTAGAGAGAAATATTACCAAATATTTCATGTGAAAGCTTCCCCAGTTTTACACCAATGATTATCCCTTCCATTGTAACGATAATACATTTACTGAAAATGGGCAGAAGAAGCAGTTTCTGTTACTGTCTTCTCAGAATAATGCCTTGTCTGTTTCTATTTCAAGTAGACCATGGGAAATTTTGGATGCTCCCCCCATACCAAACATGTGAGAACCCAAATTATGTAGAATTTATATATTGAAGATGTACATTTATGCTTTACCAC
>NW_006408804.1:1686459-1687556 GCF_000296735.1 Chrysochloris asiatica
AACTAGGCTCCCTCTTGAAAGCTTGTAAGCCAGTCACTTCTTGCCTTTATAGGCCACCCCATTTTGGGTAGCCAATGTCTAATTTGCCCATCCCTGTCAACTCTGTGTCCCGGCGGGGTGGGAGAGATCCTCACTGTAAAGATTTGTTCTCTTTTTTGAGCTACTACATCCATGTTGTTGTTGTTAAGTGCCATCAAGTTGGTTCCGACCCATAGCGACCCTGTATAGGGTTTCCGAGGAGCAGCTGGTGAGCTTGAACCACCGACCTTGCAGTTCATCAAATTGTGGCAGGTAACTCTATTTTTCCCCCCTCTTCTTTCTTCTTCTAGTCGAGTTCTGATCATCCAGCCATCAAAGCCAGGTCAAGTGGGTACTATCTGCAAGCATGGGTGTTCTTGTGCATCCCCCCTCACTTCATATCAGCTGGGTGCTTCACTCTCCACTCTAGTCCTCTGTGGCCATGTCACTGCCTCTGAGCCCAGGAGTCCCCGGGTCTTGCCATATTGTTGGCCATCCAGGTCTCGACCCGGGTTCACAGGGGTCTATTGAATGTGGTCGGGCTTTGCTCACAACTTCACTGCTGTTTTTTCCCCCTCTTCCCCTTATTTGTGACCAACATGGTCACCAGCCAGACCACATGCAAGCTCATGTAGTCCCCTTGAGTCTCAGTCTTGGAAGGGCGTTGGCTCTGAGGGGTTCCAACCACTTGTCTTGATGGCTCCCAGGCAAACAGCTTACTTGTTCTTGTAGTAATCAATCAGACTGCCATTATTGTTTTGGATTTTTCCTGCCAATCTTTCTTTCACGAAGTATCTTCTGTTCTTCTAGCCACTCCAGGCTGGTCTACTCGTCCTTTCCAGTGAAAATTTCCTACCTCCATCAGTTCTGGATGTGGTTCTGGATTCCATCTATGGTCTTGTGCAATGTAAAGGCTCCTCAGGAAACCTCTTTTACTGGGCAACTTCTAGCCCTCTTTAAGATATTCCAATCAGTTACAGGCTGAAGACAGATTTACAAGCTTTCTGTAGTGATGATTCTGGCTATTCCTTTCTCCCCTCCTCAAGTATCTATTTTACAATGGTAGGCAAGGGAAACCA
>NW_006408804.1:1688502-1690192 GCF_000296735.1 Chrysochloris asiatica
TATACCTATCCTGCTTTAAGGTCTTTAGGCAGAGACCAGGAAACAGATAAAATATTTTACCAAGTTATTAAATTCTTTTTAATTAGTAGTGTTGTTGTTGTTAAGTGTTGTTGAGTCAGTTCCGACTCTTAGGGACTCTGTATAGAGGTTGTAAGGCTTTAAATCTTCACTGCAGCAGAACGCCTCATTTTTCTCCACAGGCTTAAATTGTGGACCTTGTGACTTGCAGTCGGGTACTTACCCTATACTTACCATATACAGCGACCATGCTTCCATAATTATCATTAGACCTAGTATTTTTATTTACATTATAGCAGCCATTGCAAGCAACTGAAGCTGGGATCAGAGATAAACTCTAAGAAGACTAGATGTGATTATACACAGAATAAGATGAAGAATGGGACTAAGGAAACCTACTAGGTGTCAGGAATTTTGCAATAAAGCTGTTGAGAAGTGATTAAGGCATAAACTAAGCAGTGGACAAGAAAGAGTGTTGTGAAAAAGGAAACCTGGCAAAAGCTCAAAACATATCTAGCATCAACAAATGACAACAAATATTTATCAATACTCAATTGTTCCAACTTCACTTTGGATCAATAGAATAACTGTGAATGATGACTCTGAAGCCACGGAGCAGTGGTTTAATGCCTCTTTTTATTGTGTTAGTGTGTAGGGACAAAATTCTGGATGTGTGTACTCTGCCATCAAGAGTTCTGAGTTTCCATTACTGTTTATATTGCTCATGAGAAGGTCAAATCATTGAATTTTTCATTATGGTCAGTGACAATGTCTTGAATTCAAGAAAACATCTCTCTTGTTTCTCAAAGTTCAAGAGAATAACTGTTTATAGTTTTATCCTTACTCAGTAGGATGTATGGATAATCTGAAAGCCTTCAAAAGAACACCATACACTTTTTCTGCAGAACACAAACATGAAAACACACAGAAGGTTCTAGGCTGTAGGGACTGACCTACCCAGTGTGAGAGACTGGAGAAAATTACATAGTAACATCATTGAAATTTAGATTTTCTGGAATATTTCCTTGCATTCAACAACATTTAAATCTGACACTGAATTTGACTTCAATGAGAACACATTGCATAAACTAAGAGATAGTAAAATTGAATCTCAAATATCGGTATGCCCTTCATTAAGGTGTAAATCTGTGTGTACTCATAGCGTGGATGTGGTTGTACCGTTTTTTCAGGAGACTTAGTTTGACTTCATCTCCATTTCAAAATGAATGTCTATAACCCTAACTGAGGAGATGGGAAGTGTAAGTGAAACTGTAAGAGACTAACTGAAATTACCTTTCTGCTAACATTTAACAAAATAGAACAAAACAAAAGCACAGTTAACATATGAAGTGTTGGACAAAGGGAAAGATTGTTGTTGCTATTGTTAAGTGCCATTGAGTTAGTTTCCAATTCATAGTGACCATGTATAGGGTTTACAAGGAGCTGCTGCTGAGTTTGGACTGCTGACCTTGAGATTCAAATCGACTTTGCAGTCCAGTGCTTATCCTACAGGACTCCAAGTGCTATGAACATCTAAATATGTTAATGCAAAACACAAATTTTGCACCTGACCCAAGCAATGATATTTTCAATAGCCTCATATGGATGTGAAAGCTGGACAGTGAATAAGGAAGATTGTAGAAAAATTGATGCCTTTGAGTTGTGGTGTTGG
>NW_006408804.1:1690292-1696739 GCF_000296735.1 Chrysochloris asiatica
AACAAAACAAAAGCACAGTTAACATATGAAGTGTTGGACAAAGAGAAAGATTGTTGTTGCTATTGTTAAGTGCCATTGAGTTGGTTTCCAATTCATAGTGACCATGTATAGGGTTTACAAGGAGCTGCTGTTGAGTTTGGACTGCTGACCTTGAGATTCAAATCGACTTTGCGGTCCAGTGCTTATCCTACAGGACTCCAAGTGCTATGAACATCTAAATATGTTAATGCAAAACACAAATTTTGCGCCTGACCCAAGCAATGATATTTTCAATAGCCTCATATGGATGCGAAAGCTGGACAGTGAATAAGGAAGATTGTAGAAAAATTGATGCCTTTGAGTTGTGGTGTTGGAGGAGAATACTAAAAGTGTCATGGACAGCCAATAGAACCAATAGATCTATTTTGGAAGAAGTGCAGCCAAGACTGCTCCTTGGAGGCCAAGATGGCTAAGCTTCGTCTCTCATACTTTGGACATATTGTCAGGAGAGAACAGTCACTGGAGAAGGATGTCATGCTGGGTAAGATGGAGGGTCAGAGAAAAAGAGGAAGATCCCCAATGAAATGGATCAGCCAGGTGGCATCGTTGATGGTGTCAAGTGTGGCAGCGGTAGTAGGGTTGTCCCAGGATCAGACATTGTTTCGTTCTGCTGTGCATGGGGTCGCTATGAGTTGGTTCTGACTCGATGGCACCTGACAACAGCAACAATACAGTCCCCTGGACTCTGGGCTGCAGCTCTGCCTTCCAGTCCCACTCACAAGGCAACTCTGCTCCCTCAGTTTTAGGTGGTCTCATTCTCCTAGTCTCCTACTTCCTAGGATCCAACAGGTCCCATATTCTTCCCTCTTAGACGTGACAGCCCCATTCTCTTATCTTTGGGTTGTGGGCCCATTTTAACAGTAGTCACACACTCCAGAACCTAGTTGGTGAAGGTCAGCCTCTTTGAAACCTAGGAAACTGTAGATGCACCCTTAGAAACCTCAAAGGATCCACCCTTTGTGAACCCAGAAGTCTGGCCTTACCTTTTGAGAATGAAGTAGTTCTGCTTCCCATTCTTCTTATTTCTTCAGCATCTGGTTCCTGGTTCCTTGGTATCTAGAAAATGCTAGCATGGCTTTTGTTTCTATGCTAGCAAGTGATACAAAAGTCTTTAGCTCTACCAATATGTACCCAGAGACACCCTTCTTTACCAGTAAGCGTTGGCCTGAAGATAGTCAATTCTCTAGCTCTGTGGGTCAGAAAGCCTGAGTCCACCGACAAGCACACAGTGGTACCTCACCCCAACAGGAAATCTCCTGCAGCAGGTGCTCAGTTCTCTTGCTCTGTGGGTCAGCTCCTCTGCCCTCTTGTTTTGGTCCCTTGGTTCTGCTGTTGCAGCTTCTCACTGTCTCTGTTAGAGCTTTGTTCATTTCTTTTTGAGCCCTCATCGTAATAGCATGTGACATCTATAGTCCCACCAACAATTACTTCAAGATAATCTAGGCTTTTACTATTAGACACCTTAGTACTCTTGTATCCTATATTCATTAGCCAATTTCTGCACAACTTATTTGGTGCTGCTATATCCTGGTGTGGCATAACTGTGGGTTAATGCCATGGACTGCAAGGTTAGTTTGAAATGCAAGGTCAGTGATTCAAGCTCACCAGCTGCTCCTAAGAAACTCTACACAAGGTCACTATGTGTTGGAACTGACTCAATGGCACTTAACAATAACAATAACAGAAATGGACTCCTGCTGTGATACTGTAGGATAAAGCACTGGACTGCTAGGTCAGTTTGAACTACAAAGTTGGCAGCTCAAACTCACCAGCCACTCATTGGAAACCCTATGCAAGATTGCAATGATTCAGAACCAACTAGATGGCACTTACCAACAACAGCCTTTACAGAAATGTCACATGTGGAGAGATGACTTTAACAAACAGAAATTTCTTCTCTCATAGTTTAGGAGGGTGGAAGTTCAAATTCAGAGTGCTTGTTTTAGGAGAAGATATTGTCAGGTCTGGGGAAAGGTTCTTGTCTCCTTTCATTAACTGTAGGACCAGCCTTCCTACCAAAGGACCAGCAAGTCCTACTGTCTCGACAACAATATTTCTTGGCTCTAGGAACTTCACAGTGTTTCCTTGGCTCTAGGAGCTTCACAGTTCATGGATCCCACTTCCAAAAGATGTATTCCATTCTCAGTCTTTTCTTGGTAGTAGTAGGTCCCTCAAAAATTCTATTATCTTTTAATTCTATTGTTCCATGAAGTTTTCGATATATCTTTGTATTATTATGATGTCATTCTGTAAAAAAATATACTACCAAAAATTACTAGATCACCCTGTAATTCTATTTCATGTTACTTCATGCTAAATGCTTCTTTTTTTAAACATAAAAGTCTATATGAATCATTCTTTAATTTGTGGGAGTGTTGTAATCTAATGTTCTGGCAGTTCATTTATAGTAAGCTAAACATTTACAAGCCTAAATGCACACTGGGTTGATAATTATTTCTCCAAGCTATGTTTTTGAGTTGGTAATTTAATTTTCATGTAGACTCTTAAGCGTAGAAATTATGTTATGTATGTCAGTTTAGACACATGCCTGCAACACACTCACATCATCACAGGATTGCCCACATTTGAAATGCATCTTTAGAATGCTCCCTCTTTCTAAGGGCAAAATTCAAGAGGAGTTTCAACAGAATCAGTGTTCTTAAAGGAGAGTCAGATGCTTTGATCCCTTTTAGTTCTTTGGGATGTACAACTTTGATTTACAACAAAATAAATCCTGAATGCTAAGTAGGGGAAGAAAAAAAATACATAAAAAGCAAAGGTCTTTGGTCCTTCCAGATTTCTAAACTGTAATGAATTTATTATACATTTTTAAAAGGTCATGTAATTACTCCCATTTATCAAATCAAATACAATGTCCTTAGTATATCTAATAGATTGTGGTCATTTTTCTAAAGACATAGAACATATAATTGACCAAGTAAGGGTTTACTTTAGAATTTGCCTTTTGTTGTTATTGTTAGGTGCTGTTGAGTCAGTTCCAACTCATAACAACCCTATGCACAACAGAACAAAACACTGCCCGGTCCAGCGGCATCCTCAAAATTGTTATATTTGAGCTTATTGCTGCAGCCATTGTGCGAACCCATCTTGATGGGGGTCTTCCTCTTATTCGTTGACCTCCACTTTACCAAGAAGGATGTTCAGGGAATGGTCCCTCCTAATAATAGTATGAGAGAGGAAGTGTCACTATCCTGACTGCTAAGGAGCATTCTGACTATACTTCTTCCAACACAGATTTGTTTGTTCTTCAAAACCATGTTTCTCCAAAACCACAACTCCATTGCATCAATTCTTCTACAGGCTTCCTTCTTCATTTTCCAACTATTACATGCAAATGAGGGTATTGAAAATACCATGGCTTGGGTTGGTGGTGGTTATGTGCTGTGGAGTTGGTTCCAACTCATAGCAATCCTGTAACAGGGTTTCCAAGGTTGTCAATCTTTACAGAAGCAGAAAGCCTCATCTTCTTCTGTGGAACAGCTGGTAGTTTCGAACTGCTGACCTTGAGATTAACAGCCTGACTCATAACCACTACGCTACCAGAGCTCCTTATAGCTTGAGTTAGGCACACCTTATTTCTCAAACTGACATCTTTGCTCTCAAACATTTTAAACAGGTCTTGTACAGCAGATTTGTCTGATGCAATATGCCTTTGATATTTTGCCTGCTCCTTGCACGTGTGTTGATAGTGGATCAAAGAAAATGAGATGTTTGACAACTTCAATCTTTTCTCCTTTAATCATAATGTTATTTATTATTTCAGTTTTTAAGGTGCAATCCATACTGAACTGTGGTATGACTGAACCACTGAAGGTCTTTGACCTTCATCAATTAGGAATTAAAGTCCTGGTGGGTTTGAACCACCATCCTTGCAGTTAGCAGTCCAGTGCTTATTCTGTATCTTGATATATCTTTGTATTACTATGATGTCATTCTGTAAAAAATATACTACAAAAAATTACTATATAACTCTGTATATTCTATTTCATGTTAGCACCACACCACCACACCAGGACTTCTCAAGTAAAATGCTGTTATTGTTTTTAAGTGCTGTTAAGTCCTTCTGACTCATAGCGACCTCGTATAAGTTTTGTGAAGTTGAAATGTTAGTGGGAATAGAAAACCTCATCTTTTTCCCCACAAGATGGCTGGTGGATTCAAATGCCCACCTATTGGTTCCCAGTCCAGTACTTATTATACAAAGCCACTGAGATCCCTGAAGTAGAATATCAACAGTTAATTTTAAAATAAGCTGATTTTCAGAAGTGCAGCACTTCTGTTAGTGCGATGTTGTTGTTGTTCAGTACAGTCAGTTGGTTCTGACTTCTAGCTCCCATGTATAGGGTTCTCGAGGAGTAGCTGGTGAGTTTGAACCACTGACCTTGTGGTTAGCAGAACAGTGTTTATCAAGGACAAAGCAAAATGGGGGGGGGGGGAATATTAGAACAAACAAACTAAAAGAAACATAAAAAAGAAATGTGGACACTAAAACAAAAACACTGAAAGAAGCTACAGGAAATAAAGGCATTTAAACAAAGGCCATAGTTAGTTGTCATTGATATTCTCAAATTGAAATATTACATCCACCATAAACAAACAAACAAAAAAATTAGGTACTTATGTAAATAAGAAGAGAATCCAAAATAATTTCAGGAAATTAAAATAAAATAATTTAGGGTAATCCTGCAAATATTTCAAAAATCTCCAGGAAAACAGAATCAAAGGATAAAGTAATGAAAATGAGGTATTAAAATCAAATACTCAATCTAGGAGTTCCAGCATCTTGCTAATAGAGATTACATAAAAAGAGAGCAGAGAAATAGGATTAGGAAATCAATAATGATAATGAAAAAATGTACTGAATTATGCTTTAGGATAAGCACTGGATTGCTAACCACAGGGTCAGAGGTAAAAGCCCAATAGCCATTCATTGGAATCTTTATACAGAGTTGCTATGAGTCAGAATCGACTTGACAGCAGTTAACAAGAACAACAACCAGGAAAAAAAATACTGTAAGAACAAACAAAAAAGGCACTACATCAGAGCATATGTTTTGTGTGCTAATTTTCATAATATCTGCATAAAACAGGAGCTCAACACTTTCTAGAGGGAGAATTTTTTTAGAAAAGGGGAAATATGTTTAACCACAAAGGATCTGTAATTAGAAAAGAATCAGAATTCTCAAAGCAACATTATTTTTGCTGTTGTTACGTATTGTCCAGTCAACTCCAACTTATAGCAACTTTATGCACAACAGAAAGAAACACTGCCAGGTCCTGCAGTATCCTCAAAATTGTTATGTTTTAGCACATTGTTGGTACCACTGTGTCAATCCATCCCATTGATGGTCTATTTGTTTTTGTGGACTCTCCTTTTTACCAAGCATGATGTCCTTCTTCACAGACTGTTCTCTCCTGATAACAAGCCCAAAGCATGAGAAAGAAAGTCTAGCTCTCCTGCCTTCCAAGGAACAGTCTGGCTGTTCTTACAAGACAGATTTGTTTGTTCTTCTGGCAGTCCACGGTACTTTTATTATTTTTCTCCAACACCATAATTCAAATCCATCAATTCCTCTATGGTCTTCCTTATTCATTGTCCTACTTTCACATTCATATGGCTTGGATCAGGCACACCTTGGTTATCAAACTGAGTACTTTGTTCTTTAGTACTTGAAAGAGGTCTTTTGCAGCAGATTTACTTAATGCAATATATACTTAATTCTTGTCTGCTGCTTCCATAAGTGTTGATTGTGGATTCATGTAAAATGAAGTCTTTAATAGCAATCATGATGTTATTTCTTGGTTCAGTTGGGAGGATTTTGTTTTTTTACATTGAGGTGCAATCCATACAGAAGTCTTTGATCTTCATCAGTAAATATTTTAAATCCTCTTCATGTCCAACAAGCAAAGTTGTTTCATCTGCATGTCGAAGGATGTTAATGAGTCTTTCTCCAATCCTGATACCACATTCTTTTTCATATAAGTCAGCTTCTCTGATTGTTTTCTCAGCATAAATACGGTGAAAGGATACAATCCTGACATACGACTTCCCTGCTTTTAAACCATTCAGTGTTCCCTTTTCTGTTCTAACAACTGCGTCTTTATCTACAGACAGGCTCCTCATGAGCACAATGAAATGTTCTGGAATGTCCATCCATTCTTTGCAGTGTTATCCTTAGCTAGCCATGATCTTCTGAACTTAAGGTTTGCAGTCCAGTGTTTGACGTATGGAGCAGATAGAATTCTTTAATTTCACCATCACTGGCTTTAGTGGTGTGGACTTAATTTGAATAATAGTTTTATTCACTGGTCTTCCTTGTTGTTGTTTTTGTCATCAAGTTGGTTCCAACTCATAGCGACCCTGTATAGGTTTTCTGAGGAGCTGCT
>NW_006408804.1:1697844-1699610 GCF_000296735.1 Chrysochloris asiatica
ATGTTCTGATTATTGATGGATGTTTACAGCTATCTCTTTTAATTTTGAATCATGCCTAATCAGCAAATGAAGGTTCCAAAAAGTTTGCTCCATCCATTTCATTAAAGTGGACTGCTTTGAGTAGGCAGCTCTTCCTCAGAGTTACATCATTCAATATTTATGAATTTATGTTCCTACTTTGATGAAAAGAAAACAATGGGTGACATTGGTTGGTACCATTAAACATTTGAAGCAAAGGGAATGTGAGCTGAGTAACTGTTATGAGAATGTTATGATACATTGCATTGGTTGTCCCTATTGATGTAGTTGAGTATTTGAGAATTAAGTGTTAGTAACTTGCTGCTTAAATATACTCTTATATTTAGACATGTGAGAGACAATAGAACTGTGCTAAACTTTGCCTGCATAGCCACAGCTCTACTGAAGGGGCAGAGTCATATTTGTGACTTTGATTCCTTGGTATCATCCTAGTAGGGTCAATGCATTTTGTAGATGTTTCTTATCTTCATTTTGGCATGCTTTCCCATCTGTCTTAGTATCCCTGTCTTCCTTTTTCCTATCATATGTCTCTTTTTCCCCCCTCAAAGAAAATCTCTAGAGTATCAATTATCTGTGTGATCTGCATAATGAAAGCTACAGTTTTCCTTGACTTAAAGCATGGAAGAAATTACACTTGCTAGATTGCAGGTTCTGAGTCCGTTTACACAGTGAGTGTCGTTTCTTAAAGCAAAGTTTCAGGGGCTTATGTGAGTAAATATCTCTGAGCTAATGGCTAAACAGTTGTTTGGCTGCTTTGAAAAATATTGCTTTCTTTTCTTGTTCAGGGAAAGGGCTATTAAATAGATTAATAAACAATGGCAAAAGTTATTCTATTCACAAGATTCATTAAATTATACTCCATGTTTCTTCTCTTTCCATCTGACTGAACTGGCAACTTTTGTATTTAATTTTCCATCTAAGTTTGTAATGTACAAGAAGGCACTTCCCAGTAGGATGTAAGATGAGAATTTGGATAAAGGGAATTTAAGAATATGTATACAAAGTTAAATCTGAGTTATCATGAGTGTCATGATTAAATTTTTATAAGAAATTTCATCTGTTCCCTCCCATACTCTGCCTCCAAGCCTAGGTTTACAGATGGCTTATATTTATCTGATTTGAGGTATGGATGTTATCATATGTTCACCTATGATTGGAGAGATTTTCCCACTTGAATGCTGAATCTTCCACTGAGTATGTACTTTCTCAAAGATTTTCCTTTGACTTAGGGCTGCTATTTTCATCTGCCTTTCAATTTTTCCATAGTCTGGATGTGTCTTAAGTTCTTTCTCAAAAGTTTTTCTTTTCCTACCTTTTTTTTATGTTGTTGTTGTGTTTGTCACTTGTGCAGATAATCCCATGTTTCCATTGCTAAGACAAATCTTTCAAATGATTAACATTATAGCTGGTTTTAAATGATTGTAAACTAATTTCCAACTTTAAAGACTGACTAAAGTGCACAATAATATTTACAACCCAACCTAATTGTAAACAAAAAAAAAGTGTATCAACATTCAGTTGATTCTGACTCGTGGTGATTCCATGTTTTCAGAGTAGAACCGCTCCACAGAGTTTCTAATGGCTGCATCTTATAGCATTAGATTGCCAGATCTTTATTACATGGTACTACTTATGGATTCAAACCACTAACCTTAGTAGTTGCAGTCAAGTGCATATCCTTTGCACCACCCAGTAATCTTATGTGGATTATGTTATTGTTGTTATGT
>NW_006408804.1:1699813-1703987 GCF_000296735.1 Chrysochloris asiatica
CATTCTGGTTGTACTTCTTCCAACACACATTTGCTGTTCTTCTGACAGTCCATGGTATCTTTAATATTCTTCTTCAACATCATAATTCAAATGCTTCAATTCTACCCTCTTCCTTATTCATTGTCCAACTTTAACATGCATATGAGGCTATTGGAAATACCATGGCTTGGGTCAGGTGCACCTTAGTCCTCAAACAGACATCTTTGCTCTTGAACACTTTAAATAGGCCTTGTGCAGCAGATTTGCCTAATGAAATACACCATCTGATATCTTGACTGGTGCTTCCATGACTGTTGATGGTAGATAAAAGCAAAATGAAATCTTTGGCAACTTCAATCTTTTCTCCGTTTATCATGTAATTTATTTTTCTAGTTGTAAGGATTTTTTTTTTTTTTTTTTTTACATTGAGGTGCACCCCATACTTAAGTCTGTGATCTTGGATCTTCATCAGTAAATGTTTTAAGTTTTCTTTGCTTTGAGCAAGCAAGGTTATATCATCTCCGTATCTCAGGTTGTTAATGAGCCTTTCTCCAGTTCTGAGGCTGCATGGTTCTTCATATAACCCAGCTTCTCAAATTACTTGCTCAGCATATAGATTGAATAAATATAGTGAAATAATACAACCTTGGTACACAGTTTTCCTAATTTTAAACCATTCAGTGTCCCCTTGTTCTGCTCAAACTACTGCCTCTTGTCCTCTCTCAGTAGCACAAATAAATGTTCTGAAATACGCATTCTCTGAAGTGTTGTCATAGTTTGTTATGATCCACATTTTGCATAGTCAATAAAGCACAGGCAAACACCTTTCTGCTCTTCTTTGCTTTCAGCCAAGATATATCTCACATAAGCAAAAATATCCCTCATTCGATGTCCTCATCTGAATATGGCTTGAACCTCTGGCAGTTCCCTGTCAATGTACTGTTGCAGTCATTTAAAAATTATTCTTAGCAAATTTTTACTTGCACGTGATATTAATGATATTGGTTTACACTTTCCACATTCTGTTGGGTCACCTCTCTTTGGAATGGGCACAAATATGGATCTCTTCCAATCAGCTGGCCAGGTAACTGTCTTCCAAATATCTTGGCATAGGTGAGTGAATATCTCCAGTGATGCATCAGTTTGTTGAAAGATTTCAATTTGTGTTCCATAAATTCTCAGTGCCTTGTTCTTTGCCAATGCCTTCAATGCACCTTGGACTTCCTCCTTCAGTATCATTGGTTCTTGATCATATGTTACCTCTTGAAACGGTTGAACATCAACCATTTATTTTTGGTAGTGACTCTGTGTATCTTCTTTTGATGCTTTCTGCATCATCATTAAATATTTTTCCAAAAGAAAGCCTTCAGTATTGCAAGTTGAGGTTTGAATATTTTTTAATTTGGATTTTATACTATAATTATTTAAAGTGACAAAGTAGTTTGGAAGGAATATGCAAGAAGAGATTATAAGGGAAAATGCAAAGGCAAAGGCAAAAAAAAAAAAAAGGACTCAAGAAGAATTGGATTGAAAAAATAAAAGAATAGAAATACAGGCCTCACTTAGGAGGAAGATATGAAAGAATAGTTAGACTTAGAGATAAATTTTAAAGTGTAAAGTAACACCATTGAAAAAATTGATATAGATGGTTTTATTATACTTTTCCCTCCCCTCCTGCAACCAACATTCTTACTCCAGGCACATGATTTATTTTCTTCATAGCATCTACTACCAGCTTGAGTGATATTGTTCTGACTGTTTCTTTAGTTATTTTATATCTAGCATACCTGCTAGAAGATAAACTACATTGGATTAAGAAACTATGCTGTTTTGTTCACAGTGTATTCGTTGCATTTGCTTGGCATATTGTATTTGCTCAGTAAGTTTTTTAATTAATGAACGTGGTCAATAATTCTTTATATAAAAGCAAGAAAGAACATGTTAAAATAATAAAAAGGATTTAGAATAAACACATTCATATAAATGAATACTAATATTCATAATATTACTTACAATTACCACTTGTTTTTAAGTTGAGTTGGTTCCAACTCATATTGACCCTGTATAGGGTTTTCTAGTCTGTAAATACATGCAGCAGCAGAAAACCTCATCTTTCTCCCATGCAGTAACTGGTGGGCTCCAACTGTCTACCTTGTGGTTCACAGTCCAGTGTTTATTCTACAGAGCCACTACACTTCCTAGCTGCCACTAGAAAAAGTAATTTGTATATAAGTCTAATACTTAAAATCACTTTTGAGAAAACTGTTACAATGACCAGTTTAGAATGAGGAAATTGGAGCTTGAGCCAAGTAATTAGTTTGGTCATGTGTTGATTTTCATTTTGCCAGACATAGTAAGTGAACAATTTTTTTAGTAGTGTTTATGGCCTATTGTTATTGTTGTTGTTGTTAAGTGCTGTGGAGTCATATTAAAAAACATTTCAACCCTGTATAGGGGTTCTGAGGAGCAGTTGGCAGGTCATTTGTGGTTAGCATTCCAGTGCTTATCCTACAGCACCACACCAAGACTCCATTTGTGATCTAGATTTTGTTAAAAACATACTTTTAAAGTATGCATTTGCATGGTAAAATTATATTCTCCTTCTATTTCAGTAAATCTAGAAGTTAATAAAGAAAATAATTTCACATGATTGCAGATGAATTAGCAAAGGTTAGATTTGTTCAGGGATATAGGGTTGGGGTGTGTGTGAAAGACAAAGAGGGCCAAGGTCTCAAGTATCATTGCAAAAAGTTATAGTGATTGGAGGCAGAGGTAGGGGCATGGAGAGGGGGAGCAGCTGAGGACTCTAGATTCATCAAATAAGAAGAGGACTAAGAACTGGTGGCCAGGAGGCAGACTTGCAGAATGTGCCCTTTGGAGATGTAATTTATTATATATGCCTGAGTGGGGTTTTTTGTTTGTGTGTTTTATAAAAAAAGCTAAAAAAGATAAAGTGGATAAAGAGAAATACTTTTAACTGATGGTATATGGAGGGGACTATAATCAATGTAATGAAACAAGTTATATGAATTGTTGAATGTGAAACTGATGATGTGCCCTGTAAACTTTCACTCAATCCACAATAAAAACCTTAAATTAAAAAAAAAAGTTATAGTGACTGACTTTGGGACCTAGATCAAGTAGAAAGACAAGTAAATCAAAGAATAGGGTGATAGTCTGGTGTTGTTTGGGAATATTTCAGTGGGAAAGGGTGAACAAGAAAGGTTTACTCATTTTTTTCTCATATATCATCAGCTTTATATCCTTATTTCAGTTCTTATTTCCCTGAAGCAATGCTTTCCATTATAACAGTATGAGGATATTTAAAAATTATCTTCACAGAACATATTTCTCTAGCATTAAACCTTCTGATTTTGCCTTTGTAGATTTTTTTCTAGACATATAATGCTGTATTCTGTTTATTACCTCCTATCTCTTACCACTCTTTTTACCCTAGTGTGATCAGAAAATTTCAAACTGGAGATGCTCATGTCAGACTAAAAATAATGGGGCAAACAGGCATGCTAGGAAGAGTGCATCAAGATGTAAATAATTATTGTTGGTAAAAATGTGTTCATAACTAACCCAAAACTCATACAATGAAGGCATTCTGTGAAACAAAACAGTGACCAAACCCATGTCAGACTCTTGGCTATGAATATTATTTGATTATGGAAAGCTAAAGTTTCAACCTATTTTTATGTTAAAAAAACACCATACACTGAAAGTACGGATATTTGAAATAATTTAGAATTTCACTGATCACTCTGGGAAAATAAAAATAAAAAGTTGGAAAAAAATTGATAAAATAGTCTGTTTTATCTTGAAATCTACTTGACTTTCTTATCATTTGAAAGTCCTGTATCTACATTATTCCTTTTTTTCCCTTTTTAGTTGACTTCATTATACATTGATAGCTCTTGTTCCCAATTTTCAGTATTATAGGTTTGCTTTACTGTAAATACTTCTATATCTGGATTGAGTTCTGGGTGATGTTTACAGCCATGTCTGATAATCTCTGGTTGTTTGCTGTTGTTGCTTCTCAGTCCAAAGAACACTCTTTAGCATTTTTGTAAAGTTTGTCTGGTCATTACAAAGTTCTTAAAATTCTGTTTATCTCAGAAAATACAGAAAAATGATTATAAAATGTATCAAAACACTATACAATGGAGTTGAGAAAAATAAGGAAGAAGTC
>NW_006408804.1:1705097-1705946 GCF_000296735.1 Chrysochloris asiatica
AAAGTTGGATAATGAATGGGGAAGACTGCAGAAGAAGAATTGATGCATTTGAGTTATGGTTTTGAAGGAGAATATTGAAAGTACCATAGGCTACCAGAAAAATAAATTATCTGTTTTGGGAGAAGTACATCAAGAATGCTCCTTAAAAGTCAGGATGGCCCAATTTCATCTCTCATACTTAAGACATATTATCAGGAGAGTCTAAGGAGCTCTGGTAGTACAGTGGTTACTAGTTGGGCTGCTAATCTCCAAGGTCAGAAGTTTGAAACTACCAGCTGTTCCACAGGAGAAAAATGAGGTTTTCTGTTCCCATAAAGATTTGCAACCTCAAAAACCCTGTACAGTGTTGCTATGAATGGGACCCAACTCCATGGTACATGACTACCACCACCACCATCATCAGGAGAGATGATGTACTTTACCCATGGAAAAGGACATCATGCTTGATAGGGTAGAGGATGAGCATAAAAGAGAAAGTCCTCCAATGAGATGGATTGACACCCTGGCAGCAGAAGTATAGTAATGATAGTGAGATTGGCGCAGAACGCTTCAGTGTTTCGTTTTTTTGTCATTAAGGTCTCTATGAGTCAGTAATGTCTTGATGGCACCTAACAACAACACCATATAAAACCAACAGTTAACATTACTTTCTGTGGTGAGAAACTGAAGTTATTGCCCTTGTAAACAGGACAAGCATAACCTTTATCACCATTCCTATTCAATATTGTGCCAGAAGTCTCTGCCAGAGCTATCAGGCAAGAAATGAAAGTTAAAGGCATCTATATTAGCCAAGAAGAAGTAAAACTCTTGCTATTTGTAGATGATATGGTTCTACACTTAAGGAGCAAT
>NW_006408804.1:1709016-1718232 GCF_000296735.1 Chrysochloris asiatica
CTTCAGCAGCAGCTGAAATCCTAGTGTGGTTCTGTAGGATAATCGTTGGACTAGTAGCCACAAGGAGGACAGTTCATACCCACCAGCCCCTCTCAGAAATACCATACAAGGTTGTTATGAGTCAGAACTGACTCGATGGCACTAAACAGAAACAGCAAAGCTGACACTGAGGGTAGTGGGATGAGCAGACCATAAGGATGCTTGGTTTCAGATGCCATCAAACAAGCATAAAATGACCCTATGCACAACAAAACAAAACCCTGTCCAGTTCTGTGCCAACCTCACAATCGTTGCTACACTTGAGCCCATTGCTGCTGCCACTGTGCCAATCTTATCTCGTTAGGGTCTTCCTCTTTTACACCGATCCACCATATTACCAAACATGAAAGCCTTCTCCAGGGACTGGTTCCTCCTGAAAATATGTCCAGAGTATGAAAGATGAAGTCTGGCCATCCTGGCTTCGAAGGAGCACTCTAGATGTACTTTTTCCAACACAGATTGGTTTATTCTTTTGGTAGTCCATGGCACTTTTAATATCCTCCTCCAACACCATAACTCAAATGCGTCAATTCTTCTATGGTCTTCCTTATTCACTGTCCAACTTTCACATGCATATGAGGTTATTGAAAATACCATGGCTTGGTCCAGACATACTTTAGTCCTCCAAGTAGCACCTTTGCTCTTGAACACTTTAAAGAGTCCTTGTTCAGCAGATTTGCCCAATGTAATACGTTGCTTGATTTGTTGATTGTTGTTTCCATGAATGTAATGGCTTATATGAGCAAAATGATGTCTTTGACAACTTCATTCTTTTCTCCATTTATCTTGATGTTGTTTATTAGTCCAGCAGGAAGGAATTTTTTGTTTTCTTTACAGTGGGGTGCAATCCATAGCAAAGGCTGTGGTCTCTGATTTTCAGTAGTATTTTAAACCCTCTTCACGTTTAACAAGCAAGGCTGTATTTTGCATATTGCAGGTTTTTAATGAATCTTCCTCTAATCCTACTTCTCTGATTATGTGCTCACCATACAGACTGAATAAGTATGGTGAATAATAGTGGTAGTTACTAGTCTTCCTGGCACATATCTTTCCTAATTTTAAAACATTCAGTGTTCACTTACTCTGTTGGAACAACTGCCTCTCAGTCTATATACAGGTTCCTTATGAGCACAATGAAATGTTTTGGAATATTTATTCTTCATCATGTTGTCCATAGCTTTTCATGATCCACCCAACCAAGGCCTTTGTATAATCAATAAAGCACAGATAGACATCTTTCTGGTATTATCTACTTTTAGCAAGATCAATCTGACATTGACAATGATAGCCCTTGTTTCATTTCCTCACCTGGGTTTGTCCATTTTGAATCTGTCAATCACATGGTTTACTATGCCAGGAATGACAAATAGAATAGAAATGGCATTGCATTCATCATCAAAAAGAATGTTTCAAGATCTGTCTTGAAGTACAATGCTGTCTATGATAGGTTAATATCCATATGCCTGTATAATACCCCTAAGGAGCTCTGGTAGCGTAGTGGTTATGAATCGGGCTGCAAACTGCAAGGTCAGCAGTTTGAAACTACCAGCTGTTCCATAGGAAAAAGATGAGGCTTTCTGATCCCATAAAGATTTACAGCCTCAGAAACTCTGTACAGGGTCGCTATGAGTCGGAACTGACTCCACGGCACATAAACACCACCACCATATAATACCACTATGATTCAAATTTACACACTGGCCAGAAAAGCTAGTGATGATGAAATTCAAGAATATTGCTGACTTTTTCTATCTGAAATTGATCAAACATGCAATCAAGATATATTGGTAATTGCTGGCTTTTGGAATGCAAAGGTTGGGAGCAAAGAGGAAGGATTAGTGGTTGGAAAATACTGCCTTGGTGATAGAAATGATACTGGAGGTCACATGATAGAATTTTGCAAAATCAATGACTTCACTGCAAATACCTTTTTAAAATAACATAAAATATGACTATACACTTGGACGTCACCTAATGGAATACACAGAAATCAAATTGACTACATCTGTGGGAAGAGATGGTAGAAAAGCTGCATATCATCAGCCAAAACAAGGCCAGGGGCAGACTGTGGAACAGACTATTGATTGCTCATATGCAAATTCAGGCTGAAGCTGAAGAAAATTTAAGGATAAGGAATTTTTATTGATAAGTGTTTTTTGATAAGGATTTATTGATAAGTGCCTTCAAAAAGTTTATAGAGTTGAACACGTGTAAGTTTTGACTTAACTTCGGTTATGAAAAAAGCCTTATAGAAACCAGAAAGTTATTTTCCTATAAGGCATTAAACTTTGGATCTTTGGGTGCTTCAGATTGACATTGTGAAACTAGCACAAACGCCTAACATAAATCTGTTTTGGACGGAATCTGGGCACAAATAAATAGTGAAATAGACTTGAATGCTGATATCAATCACCTGAGTCGTATGTTTCTATTACAACAGCAAGTATGATAATAATGACCAAAAAATTACTAAAATGCTGACTAATTTAGGACAGAAGCAACAAATCACCTCTTTCCCTGTCTGTGTTGATGTGGCTTTTTTTTTCTTCTCCTTTTTAACCTTCCTCTTTGGGGGAGGTTTGGGTTAGGAATATGAGTATATTTTCCTAAAACTGTCTTGATACAAAATTTACTTCCCATGGCAATAAACCAGATTACAATACTTTTTTTTTGTTGTTGTAAATTCTCTCATCATATTGTTAAGTGTCGTCCAGTCAGTTCTGACTCATAGCCATCCTGTAAATGGTTTCCAAGGAGTGGCTGGTGGGATTGAACCACCAACCTGTGGTTTGCAGTCCAATGCATATATTACAGCACTACACTCTTCATGTTGTTGTTGTTAGCCTGTATATGGTTACCGAGGAGCAGCTTGTGGGTTTGAGCCACTGACCTTGTGGTTAGCAGCCTACTACTCATCCTACTGTGCCACACCAAGGAGTCAGTGTTGTTGATAAATGTTGTCAAGTCAGTTCTGACTCCTAGTGACCCTGTATAGGGTTTCTAAGGAGTGACTGCTGGATTTGATCCACCGATTTTGTAGTTAGCAGTCAAGTGCTTATCCAGCAATACCACACCAGGACTCTAGGAGTCCATAGTCTCCACTGAAACAGTTCATGAAAATTCATATCAAAATGAAAACCTATATTTTGAATTATGTGTTTTTTGAACTCTTTTCTTACCATCTTGTCTGAGTCACTACATTTGTAGATATTTGAGTTGTACCTTTATGATTTAAATAGTTTTTGATTCTGTCAGAAGTCTTATTCATTACATTGCAAATCTAAAGCCTGTTATCAATGTTTTTGCATTGTTATTAAAATCAGTGACACGGCTTATCAGAGATGATGTTTTATAAATGCATAGTCAGATATCAGTAAGAGAAACTAACTATAATTTATTATAAATGGAAATAAATATTTTAACATGGATTAATAAACTGTAAGAGATTGATTTTTTTCAATTCTTTTTCCGCTTCATTACACGCATTCATGCTTTAACTGAAAAGCTATCAGATGAATCATTTGCCAAGCCAGTTCATATTTTTAAAATATACTTTGAGATCTTCACTAGTCTTATTTAGTAATTTTGGGCATACGTATTACTTTAAATGTTTTTCATTCTATATATGAGTTGTGGCTTAATAATCTAATATCCTTTAAGCAACAGATGACTCAGCTCATGTCTGGCTAATGTTGTTGTTGATTTTTTTCCTTGTTTTTTATTGAAAGTGGTAGCTGGGTACAGCTGTGAAATACCCCTAAGATCTTGTAAATATGAGTAATGAGATTGTCCTTTGAAAATTAAATTACAGAATCAATAGATGGTGGATCAGAACAGAGATATGCAGTCACCTGAGAAAAAAATAGATTTACTGCAGGCCAGAGCAAGACTTGACTGGATACAGAAATAAATCTAAAGGAAAAACAACTGTTAAAGAGGATGGTATTCAATGCAGTAAGGAAAAGTTGACTCAGCAGAATAAATATTGTCTGGGTCCATTCTAAATACAAAAAGAACCTCTTGGCTCTTGGTTTTAAAGGCAAGGATATCTCTATTGTGGACACTCATACATCAGACTATCATAATAATTATATACCTCACAAAGACTCTTTCTGTTATAGTTTGACATTCCATAAAAAGCTGATTTTGAGAGAGAAGGAGCTGGTTATGTTGATGTGAGGATTTCAGGAGATGTGACAGCCATAGTCCATTTTGTAGGTTAATGAAATAGCATTCTTATTTTATACATCACTCTCCCTATTAAGGAGTCCTGGTGTGGCGCTCTGGGTTAATACTCCAGACTGCAAAGTCATTTGAACTGCAAGTTTGGCAGTTCAAGCTCACCACCTGCTCCTCGGAAACCCTATACAGGGTCATGAGGGGTCGGAATCGACTCGACAGCGTTTCACAACAACTCCCTATTAAGGGGCTGAAGTCCACCTCCTGTAAGGTGGATTGTCTTTCAGTGTGCTGACATTTAGGTTATGAAGCTTATGTGTCTGATAGTTGCTTGATAATTTTGCCATTGTAAATGGAACCCTGAGACCAAAATTGAAAGAGCCATCTGCTTCTATTCTCTCCTATTGTGACTCAATGTCACTAGTTTCTTTGAAACTTGTCTCTATAAAATCACAGTGCAATTTCTTAAATTGTTTTGCTGTTGTTCTTCTGGCTTAGAAAACATTACTCAAAATTTGGTCTAAAATTTGTTTCATAAATATATATATATATTTTGCCATATGTGACAGAT
This sequence comes from Chrysochloris asiatica, assembly GCF_000296735.1. Lineage (NCBI taxonomy): Eukaryota > Metazoa > Chordata > Mammalia > Afrosoricida > Chrysochloridae > Chrysochloris > Chrysochloris asiatica. Next base: position 1,713,806 of record NW_006408804.1, read on the forward strand.
TAGTGGTTTATTCATCAGTGTAATACTAAATTAGATTATAATAGACTATTTTATACTAGTATTCATTTTCACCTAAAGCATGTTGTATGTGTGTGTGTGGAAAGGCAGTCAATAAAAGTGAAGAGCCTTCATAGATAAAACCTGTTAGAATTACACCCTTTAACTTTTGACTAGTATTTTAGAGTTTTAAAAGCAATTTCACATTAATTCTCTCCTGGTCTATCCAATAAGTGTGTGAAGCATGTAGAGGAGGGATTATTATTTTCAATTTGAAGATTAGGAATTGCGATACAAGATTTAAATGACTAGCCAAGGTCACATGACTAAGAAATGACAGCTAGCACAAGCAGATATGCCTTTGAACAGTAATCCAATTCTCTTTCAATTATGCAATTCAAATAGAATTAAACAACAACAACAAAAGTTAAAGGTCATTTAAAACGTTCCCCTAACTAAAAAATGAATAAAACTTATTTTTACAACATGTAACATTTGACTAAATTGTGATAAGAAGAAAAAAATTATTTAATGTTAATCCGTTTGTGAAACCTACCATATGTTAAACACTGAGTTAGGTACTGAAGGTATATAGAGGTACAAGGCAGAAAGGGTTTCTGTTTCATAAGACCATCAGTTTATTGAAGAAGATGGCTATACACATAATTAAACAAATGACAATGTACGTGTGATTGTGAGACCATGAGATACATTCCCCAGTAAGAGAGTTCTCGTGTGGCGCTGTGGGTTAATGCTCCAGACTGCAAAGCCCTTTGAACTGCAAGGTCGGCGGTGCAAGCTCACCAGCTGCTCCTGGGAAACCCTATGCAGGGTCGCTATGGGTCGGAACCCATTCAACAGCACTTAACAAGAGATGTTTACATTAAGGTCCCCTTGAGATGAAGTTCTCCAAAAATAGGGTGGGTGCAAGAAGGGGAACTTCTTTGTCTAGAAACCCTATCAAGTTTGACTTAATCATCTTAAGTACAAACAGAGAAAATGGAATTATTCTTACCACAGCCTTTTGTCCACATCCTGATTCTGGCATGAGAGAGAAGGAGGGTGGGAGGAAGAAGAAAAGAGCTGCTGTAAATTAGCTGATCCTTGATAATTAATTACCAAGGCTTCTCAGTTCTCATTATCATAGTTTAGCAGAAGCTCTGAATGAAAAAAAAGCCTCACAAGATTCGGGGATGTCTAATAGGATATTGTGTCACAGTAAAAACAATTAGTTAGAGGTCCAAACTTAATTGTCTTAATAAGCCACTTAATCATTCATGACAGACAAGAGAAGTCACAAAGGACCATAATTCTAAGGCTTTCTGCTTTAAATTTTAAAAAGCTCATTAGTAAAGCAGGAGGTTGAAAATCAGGGTGTAAAACTATTTTATCCAGAGGTCTCTGTTATTGTTCATCTGCACTGGTAGAGATGCTTTGTGTTAATCCTTCTTAGAATCATAAGGAACATTTTGAAGGCGTCTCCATACCGGTATAATAAAAAGACATCATCAAGAGAAATTGGAGTTAGTAAGAAATTGCTTTAAAAATAAAATTTTGATACTGATAGCTTTCATTATAGCTAACAATAAAAAGACCCTGGACTTTGATTAACTAGAATCTTGAGGAATGTGCTATTCTTGTCCATTATTAAAAATATTTCTAAAATAAATAAACCTTATTTTAAAAAATCCTTTTAAGTTTGCATTTTTCCAAGTATGAAACTAGTATGTGTTGGTTTTAGAGTTGGAAAATAAAAATAAAAGTTTATAGAAGAGAAAATAATACCTGGTGAATAACCGAAAGCAATTAAGACCAAATAAGCACTGATGCATTTGAATGATGGTGTTGGAGAAAACTATTGAATATACCATGGACTTCAGAAAAGTGAACAAATTTGTCTTGAAAGAAGTACAGTGAAAATATCCCTTAGAAGCAAGGATGGCAAGATTTCATCTTACAACATGTTGTTAGAAGAGACCGGTCTCTGAAGAAGGACTTGTACATTGAGAGTCAGTGACAAGGTGGAAGACTCTTATAAAGACTGACATAGTAGCTGCAATGACGAGTTCAAACACGGCAGTGATTGGTAGTGCAGAACTGAGCAGTGTTTTGTTCTGTTGTACACAGGGCTGACTTTACAGCAGCAACTAGCACACACATACCACGATTAGATCAGTATAATATATTTCCTTTGGGTCCTTTAAGAATGTGTAGAAATACTTAAATATGTGAAAAGTAGTTTGATAGAATGCTATGTATAATATTTCAGATTTTGTTTTGTCAATTATGTTATGAACCTTTTCACAAAGCATTAGTTTTTTTTTGCAATTATATTTTTTGTGTTATTTCTGCTTACTATTTTACCATAAAACTGTGCCAAACATTATTTAAGCATTTCTTAAGCTAGGTATTTTGGGGTTTTTTTGTTTGTTTGTTTGACATTTATGGATTATGCTTAAATGAACATTCTTGAATAGGGTCTCTATTTTTTTCTATAAAAGAAAATTGCTGGGTCAAAAAGTATGAGTGTTTAAAATGTATTTATATGATGTAATGATATATTGAACTTTCGTTCAATATTGTTAGCATGAAAATAAATTAATCTAAGTCAATACAAATGTACCAGCTATATTGAATAGTGTTCATTCAATTATAAAAAAGCAGTTTTATAATTGAATGAACAATATTGAATGAACATGATCATTTCACTATATTACATAAATCTTGAAAATTGGTTAAATAATTGGATCAGTATGATGGATTGAAACAATATCTTTATATTCTTCCTCACTTATAATCCTTGCATTTATGAAATTTTATTTCCAAAAACTTAACAAAATAAAACAACATACCAAAAACCCGATAAAACAGCCCTGGCAATAAAGAAAGAACAAGATATTTTCAGTCACTCCTGAATCTATGAAAGAAGATGGCATCGGTATCTCAGGAAAATAAGAGAAGAGAAAAGCATAGTTCGAAACAAAAGCAGGGAAAGTGATTACAGAAATAGAAGCTATTCCAGGAATTTCTAAAGCTTAAAGTCAATACATACAAAGACAAATTCTGGATATGGAGAAATTAATTAAATTTAATTTAAAAGTTGCCTATCTAGTTGAACTCCCATTCCTCAGACTTGTAAATGCAATGGTAATAATATGCCTGGAGTGAGTTCCTAGAGAGGTTGCTTGAGTTTGAGAAAAGTAAAACAGACAGGTACATCTTCTTAGAAAGAAAACCATTTAAACTGCTCTCCATGCCCATTCTGAGTCAAGGTCTTTTTATATTGCACTCAGGTTGGTTTAAAGTTTACCTGTACTCCAAAAGTCATGCTCAACACAGAGGAAATATACATGTCTCCATTCACAGGGAGACCTGTTGGATAACCACAATATTACAAGTGCAGAAGACACATTAGATTTTTTGGTATTGCAATACCAACCCACAATATTCTGTTTGTTTGCTTTCAATACATTTCTTTGTTTTTTCAGATTAGAAAATTTTTATAGAATTTTCTTCAAATTCATATCCTCTTTCTTGTGTTATCTCTTTCCTGCCATTAATCTTACTTGGAACTTTATTTTTCACATATTACGAACTAATTTTTCATTGTAGTCTTCTTTTATGTTTCCTACTTCTCTAAGCTTTTACCTTTTCATTCATTCTGAGAGTCATTTCTTTTTCCTTCTTGAGGATAGTTGCTATTGTAGTCACTTTAAATTCCTTGTCTGAAAATGACATTTGTGTCATTCAATGCTTGACACCGCTTGATCATATTTTCCCTTGTAATTGTTCACATTTCCTTGTTCTTTCCATGTTGAATAATTTTGGATTGGATCAATGAAATTGTGATATTTATATTGTGCAGATTCTGCACTTTGCTATATTTCTGTGATTATTTGTGATATTTTTGTTTTAATTATATATTAACCTAGTCAGATTCTTACTGTAAACTCTATTTCCCACTCTATGTTTCAATTTAAATTCAGTTCTTTAATTCTTTACTTAGCTATTTGATTCTCTGCTGTGTATGAATGATCATGGTGTAATCTGAAACTTTTGTAATATTGAAACAGAACAAAGCCATCTCTTTACCCAGCTTTCTCTCCTGGAGGATTCTCTGTCTCCCTCACTCCCCACTGCACTGTATTGTTCTGTGATGGCCACGGTTGCCCTTGCTGCTTTCATTCATTTCCTAGGAGCTATCGAGTTGGTACCGACTCATAGCGACTCTATGCACAGCAGAACGAAGCATTGCCCAATCCTGGGCCAGCCTCACTACTGTTGCCACACTTGAGTCCATCCATGTTGCCACTTGGCCAATCCATCTCAGATTGAATTTTTCCTCTTTTTCTCTGACCCTCCACCTTACCAAACATGATATTCTTCTCCAGCAACTGGGTCCTCCTGACAATATATCCAAAGTATGAGAG
>NW_006408804.1:1721017-1728911 GCF_000296735.1 Chrysochloris asiatica
CTACGAGCCATAAAAGTAGAGATAAACTCTCCTGACAAACCCAAGTCTAGATAATGTATGTCTTCCTTACCCTAATTAAACCGTCCTAGCATAACAAACGCCTTCCTTACCCTAATGAAGCTATCCTAGCTATAGATAATGGCCAATCGAATTGTGTAATCTCGTACCTTACTAAGTGTAAACCAATCCTAGAGAAGTTAGGTAGAAGACCCCCAAATCTGTTTGTAAAAATCTATAAAAACCCCACTATCAGAGACCTCGGGGCTCTATCCCTATTCCGCTGTGTCAGTTTAGGTTAGAGACCTGGCTCGAGCTTGAATAAAACAACCCTTGTGCACTTGCATCGGCTTCTGCTTCGACTCCTCGGGTGGTTTTTGGGGACCCTGAACACTGGGCATAACAGTCTTTGTCTGGAAGTTCCTCTGAAACCTGTCCACCATGGGTGACCCTGCTGGTATTTAAAATACCGGTGGCATAGCTTTTAGAATCACAGCAACCCACAAGCCACCATAGTACTACAAACTGACTGATGAGTGGTCATCTTAGGATATAAGATTCTACTATTTTGTTCAGTTTAACTGCCTGTACTGGCATTTTTACCATCATAGAAAAGTCCTTTCTTTCCTTCCCACTACCACAACACACACACATAAAAGTGAGACATTCACTCTGGTTACTTCTCCAGTTTTGGCTTCCTTCTACAGACTAGCTTTTATTTATTCTTTAGAATTCTCATGTAATTGGTCTTTATAGTCAATCCGGAGTTTATGGTTTTTTTGTTTTTTTGTTTTTTTTATCAGTGAGAGAATTAACCTGGACATGGGTTATATCATTATGCCAGAGATAAAATGCTTGTTCCAATCATCTATTTTGTTTACTTTTGTTTGTGTAACTTTCTAAATGTTTGTTAGTCTGTGAGTGCCCTCTATTAAAGCCCTCACATTCTTCCCTATTTTTTTTCATTGATGGCCTTTATAATTCTGGGATTTACATTTAGGTCTTTAATCCATGCTGAGTTGATTTTTGTATAAGGCTGAGGTAAAGGTCTTGTTTCAATCTTTTGTATATCACTTTCCAGTTCTTCCAGCATCATCTGTTGAAAAGACTATCTTCTTCCCATGCAATATACTTAGGCACTTTGTCGAAAATCAATTGGCTGTATGTGAATAGGTTAATTTCTAGTTTCTCCATTCTGTTCCGTTGATTAATGTATCTTTCATTGAACCAGTGTCAAGCTGTTTTGACCACTGTAACTGTGTAGTAAAATTTGAAATCATGGAGTGAGAGGCTTCCAACTTTATTCTTCTTCTTAAGCAGTGTTTTGCTTATCCTGGGTCTCTTTCCTTTTTATATCAAGTTTGTAATTATTTTTTCCATCTCTTTGAAGAATGTCATTGGAATTTGGGTTTGGATTGCAAGGCTTATTTTTTAAGAGCCTTCCCCACACCCCATGTTTGCTGTGTACATTTTTTTCTACATACTTGTTGTTGTTAAGTGCCATCGAGTTGGTTCTGACTCATAGAGACCCGTATAGGGTTTCCCAGGAGTTTGTGGTGAGTTTGGACCTCCAGCTTTATGGTTTAAACTGACCTTTCTGTCCAGTGCTTTATCCCACAGTGCCACACCAGGATTCCATAGTACATGGTGACTTTAATTGTATGACTCAGAAATCCATACGGTTTGTAAAACCTCATGTAACTCCTACCCACTGTCAATGAGTTGATTCTGGCCATTGTGACTCTTTAGAACTGAGTTGAACTGCTCCATGGAGTTTCAAGAGTGTAAATCTTTATGGAAGTAGACTGCATCACCTTTCTACCAGAAGAGCTGTGGATTGGAACCACCAGTCTTTTGGTTGTCAGCTCAATGCTTAATCTTCTTTGCCACCAATTCATGAACTAGAATGGCACAGCAGGAACCGTGTTGAGCATAGCCCAGAAGTCCCGGGACTGAAATCATCTTCTGCTACAGGTGCTCATATGAGTTGTTTGAGTCAGTTCCAACTCATAGTGACCCTGTATAGAGTTTCTGAGGAGCAACTGGTGGGTTTGAACCACCATTCTTTTGATCAGCAGTCCACTGTTTGTCCTGTTGTTGTTGGTAAGTGCCGTAGAGTCATTTCTTACCCACAGCGACCCAGTACAGGGTTTCTGAAGAGCAGCTGGTGAGCTTGAATCGCTGACCTTGCAGTTCAAAGCAACTTTGCTGTCCAGCACATTAACCCACAGCACTACTCAGGACCACAAATAATTTAAGAGTGTAGGAAACAAATGACTTTTAAAATAATTTGAAAACCAAGCTACCATTTATATGGAGAATAATCTGTATAATGCTTTCTATTAAATGGAAGATGCTATAGTAGATAAAAGATCTCTATTACATTGTTTTGGTAACAGAACTCTGAATGAGATTCTGTGACCTATGCCCTAAAGTGATGTAGTTCTTTGACATTATTGTTAGGATGCAAGTCTGTTTAATTAAATACAGTCACAATCTTCATGAGAGTCATCCTTGAATTTGCATAATCTATAATTCTGTCCAAAATACACATGGCATCAAATTGAAGAGGATAGTGAATGTGAAAGACAAATGAAAGGTGTCTTGCAAGCTGTTACTTTGTCTTCAAATGGATGGCAGATTCAAAGCCAGCTCAGCATTTCCCAGTATGCAATATTTCATCAGAGCTCTGTCAACACAGCTTGATCAATGTCTTCAAAGGAAAGGTGGAAGCAAACGAATGGTTAACTTCAAGCATTTGTCACTACAACCAAGCTTGGAGCGGTCCTATGATGGATGTCACAGGAAAACCTCTTTGTATCTGTCAGTCAAACAGAGCAACTGTGAAAGTATTTAATGATGCTGGAGAATCCTCATTCCTCACCTTTAGTTGAACTGATTTTCCCTGAGCAATGTGAATCTTCTTCAGTGCCAAGTGAGATAGGCAGAAAAGGGAAGTTTGGGAGAGAGAGTGAAATAGGAAAGTCACATTTAATTCAACTTACCTCATTGTTTGGCTTTTCCAGAGACCATTTTTATCTTTCATGATTTACAAAATAAAACCAAACATGTTTATGATGGAACATCAGGAATGGTGAATAGACTAAAGATTTGGATTCAAAGACTTGGATTCAGGTTCCAAATTTGCCAAGTTATCTACATGTTTCAATTTTCATCATTTTCATGACTAAAATGGGAATAGCCAGACCTTTTTCATAGGATTTCATGAGGAGTAAATTAATTAGTGTACATACTAGTACTTGAAACATAGTAGGAAGAGCTCAGTAAAATTTAGAAAGAAAAAATCACATATAAATGTATATTTGTATACCAACACATTTTTTAAGGAAGAAAGGTCAGAAGATTTTGGCCCATTCATTAGTTCATTCTAATATAAGTTAAGTCAAGAAGAGGCTATTATCAAAACAGCTTTTATTTAACTAGACCAATTTTATTACAAATATAAAAATAGAAAGATTTATTTTTTGCAACAGCATTTCTTCACTGTTACACAAATACTACATTAATTAGTACTCTAGCAGGAAGAATGTCAAAACTAATGACCTTTGTTTTATTTGGAAAGCATTAACCATGCTGCTGTACTGGGCAGACTTTGCTAAATTATCCTTTTGGGGTAATTAGTTGACTTTTTAAATAGTACAATGTGATAATGACATATAAGCGCCATGATTCTTTAAATAAATAGTCTTCAATTCCATTTAGAGTCTAAAAATATTACTTCATGTATGCTATGCAAGATGAGTAGTTTCTTTTTCCATATTTAATTGGGGATGCTTGAAAATATTTATAAGTCTAAGATTCTAAATTACTATTAATAGATCAAGTACTCAGCTGTAGGACACCTTCAGTCTTAAAGAATGATTCACTTTTCAAAGAGAATGGACTATAGAGGACTTATCTCATTCAGTATCACTGAAGTTCCTAACACACTCTAAAAGGTGGTGGAGCACTAGATTACAGGAATTATAATCTTTGCCCATGAGAAGGAAAATGTACCATTCTTGGAATTAACAGAACACTAATAAGTTGTAAGGAGCTCTAGTAGCATAGTGGTTACGAGTCGGGTTGCTAACCTCAACGTCAGCAGTTTGAAACTACCACCTGTTCCTTGGGAGAAAGATGAGGCTTTCTGTTTCCGCACATGGGACTGCTGTAAGTCAGAACTAACACAAACCGACTCAACAGCAGTTAATAACAACATCAGTGAGTGTTCAATGTACCATGGGTAAACTGGGATGGGAAAAAGGCAATGGGAATATAAGAAAGAACAAAAATGTGCCTGTGCCTACACATACATGCCTACACTGTGAAAAGCAGGGAGAAGAATGGAAAATGGACATATAGGACAAATAGTGGAGATTATGAGCAGGCACTAGTCTTTTAAAATTAAACATACTCTTGGAATATTGTTTTTTCTATTAGATGTCATCAAGTTGGTTTTAGCTCATAGCAATCCTATGTTCAACAAAACAAAACACTGCCCAGTCCTGCTCCACCCTCACAACTACTGTTATGTTTGAGTCCACTGTTGCTACCAATGTGCCAATACATCTTGTGGAGAGACTTCCTGTTTTTTGCTGACTCTCCACTTTACCAAATATGATATCCTTCTCAAGGGACTGGTCTTTCCTGACAACATGTTCAAAGTATGAGAGACAAAGACTTTCTATCCTTGATTCTAAGGAACTTTCTAAGGCACTCTAGTAGCATAGTGGTTTACAAGTCAGACTCCTACCAGCAGTTTGAAATTACCAGATTTTCTGCCAGAGAAAGATGAGGCTTTCTTCTCCTGTAGAAATTTACAACCTTGGAAGCCCTATACAGATTTCAGTGTAGGTCAGAACCAACTCCATGGCACATAATCACTACCACCAAAGAACATTTTTTTGTTCCAACACAGATTTGTTGCTTCTTCTGGCAGTCCATGGTGCTTTCAATATTCTTCACCAACACCATAATTCAAATGCACTGATTCTTGCATGGTCTTTTTTATTCATTATCCAACTTCCACATGCATATGAGGTAGATGGATATGCCATGGCTTGGGTCCAGAGTGACATATTTGCTCTTTAACACTTTCTAAAACGGCCTTTTGCAGCAGATTTACTTAATTCAGTATACTCTTTGATATCTTGACTGTTGCTTCCATGAGCACTGATTGTGGATTCAAGCAAAATAAAGTCTTTGACAACTTCAGTCTTTTTTCTGCTTATCATAGTCTTTATTGATCCAGTTGTGAGGATTTGTGTTTTCTTTACATTGATGTTCAATCCAAACTGCAGTCTTTAATCTTCATCAGTGAGCATTTCTAGTCCTCTTTGCTTCCAGCAAGCTAGGCGGTGTCATCTGCTTATCACAGGTTATTAATGAGTTTTCTTTCAATCCTAATGCCATGTTGTTGTTGCTGTTGTTAAATGCTGTTGAGTCAGTTCTGACCCAAAATGACAGGGTTTACAAGGAACAGCTGGTGAGCCTGAACTGCGGACCTTGTGGGTCAAACTTACATTGCAGTCCAGCACATTAACCCACAGAATCACATCAGGATTTATGTTCTTCTTTAAATAATCCAGCTTTTTAGATTTTTTTTCTCAGCATACAGATAGAATAAGTATGGTGAAAGGATACAATGCTGGCACACACCTTTCTTCATTGTAAACCATTCAGTATCTCCTTGTTATGTTTAAATGGCTGCCTCTTGTTCTATGCATCGATTCTTCATGAGCACAATTAAGTGTTCTGATATTCTCATTCCTCGTAGTGTTATCCAAAGTTTATTATAATCCACATAATTATGCTTTTGCATAGTTAATTAAAAACACATCTTTTGGTTATACTTTGCTTTCAGCCAATGGTATTGTGGTCTGAGTCCTCTAGAGTCAGCTTGAATTTCTGCAGCTACATGTTGATGCAACCATTTTTAATTGCCTTTAACAAAATTCTACTTACATGTGATAGTAAATGATGCTGTTTGATGATTTATGCATTCTATTCAGTTGTCTCTCTGTGAAGGAGACATGAATACGGATTTCTTCCAATCAGTTGGCCATGTAACTGTCTTCCAAAGTTCTTGGCATAATACTTCCAGCACTGCATCAGTTTTCTGAGACATTTCAATTTGTATTCCATCAATTCCTAGAGACTTGTTTTTTTTTTTTTTTTTACAAGATCTTCAGTGGACTATTATACATTTTTAACAATGACAGTCATTCTTCTTACTGTCCTTATTTCATTTTGAGTAGCCCATTCGTTTAAAAGAAAAGCTATGCCTGGAAAGTTGTTAAAACCAATAACTCCTCATTAGTCCCACATTTCAGACAGGCTACCTGGGCATTGGCGACATGGTTGGATGTGTAAGTGATGAACCACTTCCCTACAGTCTACAAAATTTGTAAGTATGAGAGTGATCTGAAGCAAGCATCTTCTAATGAAGGAGAAAGTAAAGCCATTCACACTCTCCACAGACATTTTTCATGAAGTGATCATCCAGATGAGGTGATTCCAGGTGTGAAGCCACCAGACAGAAAGGTGAGAGAACTCAAGAAAATAAAAATGCAGAGCAAGGTGTGCGGGGCAGAGCTTGAAGGAAAGCCCTCTGGTTTTTTTTTTTAGGATTATTGTACAGGAATTTTAATTCCATGTAGCTGGTTTTTCTTCACAATTTATAACCTGCAAATAAATATGCTGAGGGGATTTCACCTTGGCACACACATTTAAACCAGGATGGATGAAAGATGAGAATCAGTTAGTTATGTTTAATTTCATTGATATAAGAGAGGATACTTTACATGCTTGGTAAAGTGGAGGGTCAGCAAAAAAGAGGAAGGCCCCCAATGAAATGGATTGGCACAGTGGCAGCAGCAATGGATTTAACTGTAACAATAATTGTGAGGATAGTGCAGGTCCGAACAGTGTTTTGTTCTGTTGTGTATAGGGGTCACTATGAGTGGGAACTGACTCGATGGTGCCTAAAAGCAACAACATATATAAACATATACACAAGAAGCCCTGTGGCATTGTGGGAGAAGCATTGGTCTGCTAACTGTAAGGTCAGCAGTTCAAACTCACCACCAGCTGCTCTGTGGAAGAAAAATGAGGTTATCTGCTCCCATGAAGTGAGCTCTGGTAGTGTAGTGGTTACAAATCAGGCTGAGAACTGCAAGGTCAGCAGTTCGAAACTACCAGCTGCTCCACGGGAGAAAGATGAGGCGTTTTGCTCCCGTAAAGATTTACAGCCTAGGAAACCCTGTACAGGGTCGCTATGAGTTGGAACTGACTTCACAGCACACAGCCACAACCACCAAAGACTTCCAGTCTCGGAAACCCTATATAGGGCTATTATGAGTCAGACCTGATTAAATGGAAGTGGGTTTGTTTATTTTGGGTAAACATATACAAGGATGTTTCAAATAGTTTATGTAAAATGGAGTTAAAAGATAATGGAATTTTCCTACTAAGTCTCTGAAACTCCCTCATAAGACTGGAGCATATCTATACTTAAAGTAGTCTGGATGGATGCTGTGGGGACCACCTTGTTCTTCTCAGACTAACAAAGCCTGACCTGGGCAATGAGAGTTACAGAACAGAAATAAGGGCCAGATATCCACAAGTATCTGGGAATTGTGCTAACAGGATCTCAGATTGGCCATGAGACTGATTCTCAATCATCAATAAGATTGTACTAAATCTTGTTCTACTCTTTCTTTTCACAGTTTATTCTTGAGTTCTACTACTTATCTTTTACTGGTTTCCAGACCTTTATTTGGTACTGATTCAAAGTACTGTGCTCTAATTGTTGTTGTTGTTATGTGCCGTGGAGTCAGTTCCGACCCATAGCGACCCTGTACAGGGTTTCCGAGGGTGTAAATCTTTACGGGAG
>NW_006408804.1:1730182-1731413 GCF_000296735.1 Chrysochloris asiatica
ACTGGAGAAGGATATCATGTTTGGTAAGGTGGAGGGTTAGAGAAAAAGAGGAAGACCCCCAACCAGATAGATTGGCCAAGTGGCAGCATCAATGGACTCAAGTGTGGCAACAATAGTGAGGCTGGCCCGGGATTGAGTAGTGTTTTGCTCTGCTGTGCATAAGGTTGCTATGAGTAGGTACTGACTCGATGGCACCTAACAACAACAACAACTCTTCCCCCCACCTTCTTTCTTCTTCTAGTCGAATTCTGATCATCCAGCCATTGAAGCCAGGTCAAGTGGGTAGGTATTATCTGCAAGTATAGGTGTTCTTGTGCAACTCCCCTCATTTCATATTAGCTGGATGCTTCACTCTCCACTCTAGTCCTCTGTAACCATGTCACTGCCTCTGGACCCAAGAGTGCCCGGGTCTTGCTGTACTGATGGCCATCCAGGTCTCCACCCAGGTTAACAGGGGTCTATTGAATGTGGTCAGACTTAGCTCCAAACTTCATTGCTGTTTTTTCTCCCTCTTCCCCTAATCGGTGATCATCGTGGTCACCAGCCAGACCACACGCCTGCTCATGTATTCCCCTTGAGTCTTAGTCTTGGAAGGGACTTTGCTTTGAGGGGTCCCGACCACTTGCCTTGATGGCTCCCGGGCAAACAGCTTACTTGTTCTTGTAGTAATCAATCAGGCTGCTCTTATTGTTTTGGATATTTCTGCCCAGTCTTTTGTTCACAATTTATCTTCTGTTCTTCTAGCCTCTCCAGGCTGGTTTGCTCGTTCTTTCCAGGGGAAATTTCCTACCTCAGACGATTCTGGATGGGGTTATGGATTCCACCTATGGTCTTATGCAAATGCAAAGGCTCCATAGGAAGCCTCCTTCACTGGGCAACTTGTAGCCCCCTTTAAGGTATTCTGATCAGTTTTAGGCTGAAGACAGACTTGCAAGCTTTCTGCAGTGATGTTTCTGGCTATTTCCCTCCCTCCCCTCCCCTTGCCCAAGTGTCTATTTTACAATGGTAGGCAAGGGAAACCAAGATTCAAAAGACAGCCAAACATTTAACATCATTCCCCTCTTTTACCCCTTCAAACCTTGCCCTCAATCCCTGTATCCTAGAGCCCTGCTTTTCCAAGGTAGTGCATACATCATCATTTACCTCTGTCTCACTAAGCCCATGTGAACCTGCCTAACTGTTTTCCCATCTGCCTTGTTCTTCCATTCCCCTCCCCCTTCTTGTATATTTT
>NW_006408804.1:1731513-1732912 GCF_000296735.1 Chrysochloris asiatica
TAAATAAAGTTGCTATGAACATTGGTGTGCATATAGCTACTCTTGTTATGGCTCGTATTTCTTGTGGGTAAATACCAAGTAGAGGAATTACTGGATCATAATGTATTTCTATTTCTAACCTTCTGAGGAAGTGCCATATTGCTTTCCAGAGTGGTTGGATCATTTTGCCATCCCACCAACAATGTAGGAGGGTTCCAGTCTCTCCACATCCTTGCCAGTATTTATTGTCCTCTACTTTTTATCTTTGCTGTTATTGCTGGTGTGAGATGATATCTCATTGCTGTTTTGATTTGCATCTCTCTAATGGATCTGGTAGTGTAGTGGTTATGAATTGGGCTGCTAATCTCATGGTCAGCAGTTCGAAACTACCAGCTGTTCCGTGGGAGAAGGATGAGACTTTCTGCTCCCATAAAGATTTACAGTCTCGGAAACCCTGTACAGGGTTGCTATGAGTTGGAACCGACTCCACAGCACTTAACAACAACAACAATGGCTCTGGTAGCGTAGTGGTTATGAATCAGTCTATGAACAGCAAGGTCAGCACTTTGAAACTACCAGCTGTTCCGTGGGAGAAAGATGATTCTTTCTGCTCCCGTAAATACTTACAGCCTCGGAAACTCTGTACAGGGTCGCTATGTGTCGGAACCAACTCAATGGCACATAACAACAACAACAACAATGGCTAATGATCGTGAACATTACTTCATATGTTTGTTGGCTGCCCAGATCTCTTCCTTGGTGAAGTGTCTGTTCATGTCCTGTGCCCACTTTTTAACTGGGTTATTTGTCTTTTTTTTTGGTGGAGCTTCCTATATAATTTAGAAATGAGTCCCTTGTCTGATGTGTCATTGCAAAAGATTATTTCCCATTCTGTGGGTTTCCTTTTCACTCTTTTGGTGAAGCCTTTCGATGCATATAAGTTTTTAATTTTTAGTATGTCTAAATCATCTATTTTGTCTATTTTGTTTGTGTAATTTTCAAAATGTTTGGTAGTCTGTGTATTCTCTATATTAGAGCCCTCACATTTGTCCCTATTTTTTCATTGATGACCGTCATAATTTTGGGATTAACCTGTAGGTCTTTAATCCATGCTGAGTTGGTTTTGTATAAAGGTCTTGTTTCAATCTTTTGTATATATCGCTTTCCAGTTCTGCCAGAATCATCTATTGAAGAGACTATTCCCTCCCCATGCGATATACTAGGCACTTTGTCAAAAATCTGTTGGCTGTATGTGGATGGGTTAATTTCTGGATTCTCAATTATATTCCATTGATCAATGTATCTTTCATTGTACCAGTAACAAGCTGTTTTGACCACCATAGCCATGTAGTAGATTTTGAAATCAGGGAGTGAGAGGCTTCCAACCTTCTTCTTCTTCCTAAGCAGTGCTTTGCTTATC
>NW_006408804.1:1735626-1737232 GCF_000296735.1 Chrysochloris asiatica
TTTGTGACCTAACACTTAGTCAACTCTGGAGAATGGTCCATGTGCACTGGAGAAGAATGTATATTGTGCTGTTGTTGGGTTGAATGCTCTGTACACATCTATGAGGTCAAGTTGGTTGATTGTGTTGTGTAGTTCCTCTGTAACTTTATCAAGTTTCTTTCTGGTTGTTCTGTCCTATTCGAAAGTGGCATATTAAAATCTACCACTATAATTGTATATTTATCTATTTCCTGCTTCAATTCTAGTAAGGTTTGCTTCAGATATCCCAATTTTTCATTGGAAGCATAGCAATTTATTACACTTATGTCATCTTGCTCAATTGACCCTTTGATCATGAGATAGTGTCCTTCTATATCTCTTATGCTTGTTTTTCTCATAAAGTTTACTTTATCAGAGATTAGTATTGCCACTCATGCTTGTTTATTGTTGCAGTTAGCTTGGTATATTGTTTTCCAGCCTTTAACTTTTAGTCTGTTTTTGTCTTTGTGTGTAAGGTGTGTCTCTTTCAGGCAGCATATTGAAGGGTCTTGTTTTCTTATTCATTCTGCCACTCTCTGTCTCTTCACTGGTGCATTCAATCTTTTGACATTCAATGTAATTATCAATAGATATGAATTAATTACTGTCAACCTGTTAATTTTTTGGTAATGCTGTTCTTTCCTTTGTTCTGCATGCTTGCTTGTGCTGAGTTTGTGTTTTTTGTGCTATTTCTTATTGATTTTTTTCTTAGTTTTTATGTTTGCTTGTTCTGCTTGAAATTCCATTTTCATGGTAAGTTGTGCAGTATTAACTTTCTTTGGGGTTACCTGATAGTCTATTAACTTTTATCTCCATTTAAGACAATCTATTTTATCCTGTAATCTACCTGACCTCCTCACCACCTGGATCTCTGTTCCTACATTTTTCCCTTCTTTGACTTTGATATAATTTTGATCTTCGGTTGACCTCCCAGCTCCTTTTGAATTCGTTGTTGTAGCTTTGTTCTTTTCTGAACTCTGCTATCCAACATCTGATTTTCAAGTGGTGTTGCAACGCCTGTCAATATCTGGTTGGTGTCTGTCCTTATTGGTTTTCAGTACAAAGAACTCCCTTTAGGATGGATTGGCTTTGACAAAATCTCTTAGCTTCTGTTTATCCTGGAATGTTTTGATTGCACCATCATATTTGATTGACAGTTTTGCTGGATAGATGATTCTTGGTTGGCAGTTTTTTCTTGTATGGTTTTGTATATGTCTCCCCATTGACTTTTTGCCTGCATGGTTTCTGCTGAGAAGTCAGAGCTTAATCTGATTTGCTTGCATTTGTAAGTAACATTTCTCTTTTCCCTGGCCACTTTTAGAATTCTCTCCTTTCATTATGGAGAGCTTGGTTATTATATGCCTTGGTGATTTTCTTTTGGCATCTATCCTTCCTGGGGTGTGTTTGGCTTCTTGAATGTTTGTCGTATCATCTTTCAAGATGTTAGGAAAATTTTCTTCAGAAGCTCTTCAACTATCTCTTCTGTGGACTTCTCTGATTCTTCCTGTTCCAGAATGCCAATAATTCTTAAGCTGTTCCTCTTCATGTTATCCAGCATGAATCTTAGACTCTCTTCAGATTTTCCCCC
>NW_006408804.1:1738052-1745070 GCF_000296735.1 Chrysochloris asiatica
CCTCCTGTAGTCACCATCATAGAGGTGCATAGATAGATATTGAGGCGTTAATGGGATAAAGATTGTCTACTATTTTTGTCTCTGAAGGGCAGTTAGGTATCTGCATGTGCACAGCATAATACTCAAGATAGTTGCATCCTTTTATGTTGGAGTTTTATAGATTATTCATATGGTTTGTTTGTCAGGCCTGACAGGCTTGCTTTTTTCTTGCTAAATATGCTGGAGTAAAGAGTCCTGCACAAGTTAATTTTAGGACTGTGACCCAGAGGCCAACATTATAAGCAGCCACCAAAGAATCTGCCCTTGGGTCTGATAGGCTCTTTCTCTCTTTGCTGTGAGAAAAACTTTGGGCTAAACGCTGTACTTTTTGGGGGAGGAGTGTGCACCTACCTGCCTGAAGGCATCTGTACTGGGCAAAGAAGGCACTACAGGGAAGAGGAGGAAAAAATGTATAGAATCCCCCCACACCTCCTTTTGCAAATGTCACTGCACCACTTTTAGTACCTTTTCCCTGTGCCAGTCTGGCTTTAGCCCTGCCCTCTCAACTCTGCCTGGAAGGGGTGGCCACAGAGGGAGTCCTGTTCTCAAGCAATTCCTAAATCACAGCATTTTCCTTTACACCATGATTTTTTCCACTGGTGTGTGCAGGAAACTAATACCCTGCTCCTTATGTTAGATCCAAAGCTCTGGTGCTGTTCTGTGAAAGCAGCTTCTCTGGGTTTTCAGTCCCATCCCCCATGGAACCTGTCCTGCCTGACTGTGCCTCAGCTGCCGCCAGAACCGGAAGTCCCAGAGACAATTTTTAAAATAAAATATTTGACAAGCATCCCAGCATTTGTCAAATCTTTACCTAAATGCATCATTTGATTTGTGTTGGCAGTTAAGACACTATGATTTAAAATGGATGATAAGTGTAGAAATGTTTTCTTTCTCAGATGGGTAGTTTCTTGAGCAAATATCAGGGAAATAACTGAGTAGTTTTGGATGAGTTAGCGACCTAAATGTTGAACAAAAGCTCATAATGACATAGAAACAAATTACTATGAAAGTGGTCCTACCAATTCAACCTAGATATTTTTGGAGCTTTAGATATCATTAGTGATCTGTACTGTTCAGTGGGGGGCAATAATAGCACTATTTCTAGGGCAGCTTTCAGGTTTGAGTGTTAGTCTGTATTTCCAGTATCACTTCTATCTACATATATCCTCCCAGTTTGCTGATGTGGTTCTCAGACTCATCTCCCTTCCAAAGCAATTTCCTTTCTTTTTTCAACCTCTGAATACTTCACATGGTTTGATTGTTCATTATCCATATCAAATAGCTCAGTGTACTCCTCCACTGGAGTGGAATCAAGCTACAAGACATGGGGTGAAAGGGAAGGGGAAAAAATGAGAGCAGTTGGCATGCATAGCTCTTTCTTTGTATAAATTGCATTTTAGACACTCAGTGTAAGCACTAAATGGGTCAAAGGCTTTTAATATTTGAAAAGGTTCCCAGCTCTTTCAATATCTCCTGATACTTTTTAAATTATGAAAAGAAACTGAAGGGCAGCAACTGTTCACACAATTTCTCTCTCCTCTTTTGCAATGACAATTTTTGCAGAGCTAGTCAAAGGCAAGATGAAAACAGAAATTTTCTTTATTAGGCTTCTGGACTTTGCCAATGCAAACTGTGTGATTCTGATCAGTTGCATAAATTCTCTGAGTCTCATCTTTTCTTATCTATAAAATGAATCTAATATTACCTGTTCCTTAGAATGATAAATTCAGTAGTATTTCCTAGTCTTCTATATTGTGCTATGTCTCTGAGGATGTAGCAATAAAATAATAGATAGTTTCTGACCCCAAGCTGCTTAAATTTTGGTGAGAAGTAAATAAACAGATGAGTAGAATTCCTAATTCTTCAGATGGTGGGAATAATAGAGAAAATAATAATAATAACATGAGAGAAAAATAGAGATATTAAATATCTATGTAAAGGATGGCTTCTCTGATAAGGAAAGCAAGTGATGTTTGAGCACAGATGGAAAGAAGTGAAAAAGGGAGCTCTGGAGAGTCCACATATCAAGACCAACACGCGCAAATGCCCTAAGGTCAGTGTTTGCTTGGAGAGTTATAGGAGTATAAAGGAATCCAGAGTGACTAAAAGTAGTGAGCAAGAAGAAGAGTTATAGTAGAAGATTATCCTGGTCTTGGAAGCCCAGGTCAAGTAAGGATTTAAAATTTTATGAGTGTAATAAGAAGCCTTGTGATGGGTTTGAGCCAAGGAGTGATCCTTTTTCTATTCTCTTTCCCCCTTTTCCTACTTCTTCTCATCTTTGTACTCCTCATTCTTATCCTTCTTTTCAGCACTCCTCCTCTCTTCAGTCATGTCCTTGTCCTTTATCTTTTTTTTAAAAAAATTAATCTAGCTGTCATAAAAATAATAGACATTAGTGGGTATCATGTATAGATACATGACCCCAAAGTTTACTCTATTTCCAGGATAAAACACTTTCCAGGTTTTACTCTTACATCACTATTTGTTTCTTGTTATACTTATTTGTTGATTTCTCTCTTTTTTTTTTTCCCTAGGCACTCTTCATGTTCTAGAGACACAGGCCTAGGTCTTTGTCTTCATTTTGGATCTTTGCTTATCTATTTGGTGGTATCATGGTTATTTAAATGTCTTGATATGATGATGACCAGGCCTCTCTCCTGGATTTCAGACTTTTCATACAACTTCTACTACAACTGATATATTAAATGTTCATTGTTGTCAAGTTGATGCCAACTCATTGACTTCATGTGTGTTATTATTAGGTACCATCTTGTCAGTTTGGATGCAAAGCAACTCTAAGTACAACAGAATGACACACTGCTCAGTCCTGCACCATAGTCACAATTATTGCTATATTTGAGCCACTTTCTCAATCCTTTTTGTTGTGGGTCTGCCTCTTTTTCACTGACCCTCTACTTTACCAAGAGTGATGTCCCTCTTTAGCACCTGGTACCTCCTGATAACATATCCAAAAGACATGAAATAAAGTCTCATCATCTTTATTTCTAATGAGGTTGTACTTCTTCCAAGACAGATTTGTTCATTCTTCTGGCCATCTATGGTAAATTTTATGTTTTCATAACACCATAATTTAAAGGCATCAATTCTTCTTTGGTCCTCCTTATTCATTGTTCAGGTGTTGAAATACCATAGCTTGGGTCAGGTGCACTTTAGTCCTCACTGTGATTACTTTGTTTTTCATCACTTTAAGGAGGCCTTTTACAACAGATTTGCCCAATGCAATATGTCCTTTCTTTTCTTGACTGCTGCTTCCATGGGTATTGATTGTGAATCCAAGTAAAATGAAATCCTTGACAGCTTCAATATTTATTTGATTTGTTAAGATGTTGCTTATTGGTCCAGTTGTAAGGAATTTTTGTTTTCTTTATGTTGGAGTGTAATCCATATGTAGGGTTGCAATCTTTGATTGTCAGTAAGTGTTTCAAGTCCTTTTCACTTCCATCAAGCAAGACTGTGTCATTTGCATACTGTAGGTTGCTAACGACTCTTAAATTCCTAATGCTATGCTTTCTGCATATAATCCATCTTCTTGGAGTAGTTGTTCAGCATAAAGATTTAATAAGGATGGTAAAAGAATACAACTCTGATACATATGTTTCCTGATTCTAAATCATACAGTATCCCTTTGTCCTGATTGAATGATGGCCTCTTGGTTTATATACAGGTTCCACATGAGTAAACATTTGTTGTTATGACATTTCCATTCTTTACAATGTTATTAATAATTTGTTATTAGAATGCCTTTGCATAGTCAATAAAACACAGATAAATATCTGGTACTCTTGGTTTTAGCCAAGATCCAGCTCACATCAGCAGTGATATTCTTAGTATTCCATCCTTTTCAAATTCAGCTTGAATTTCTAGCAGTTCGCTGTCGACATATTACTGCAAACATTTTTGAGTTATCTTCAGCAAAATTTTACTTATATGTGATATTAATGATATTGTTTGATAGTTTCCATATTCTGTTAGATCACTTTTCTTTGGAATGGGCACAAATATAGATTTCTTCCAGTCACTTGGCCAAGTAGCTGTCTTCCACATTTCTTGGCATAGATAAATTAGTACTTTCAGTGTTGCTGATTAAACTTCTTCCTTCAGTATCATTGGTTCTTGATCATATGCTGTCTTGAAATGGTTGAATATTGACCATTTCTCCTGGGAACAGTGACTCTGTATCCCTTCCATCATCTTGTGATGCTTTTGGCATCATTTAATGTTTTGCCATATAATTCTTCAATATTACAAGTTGAGGGTTGGATTTTTTCTTCAGTTCTTTCAGCTTGAGAAATATTGAGCTTGTTTTCCCCTTTTCATTTTCTAACTCTAGGTCTTTGCACATTTCATTATAATACTTTGTTTTCTTGAGCTGCCCTTTGAAATGTTTAGCTCTTTGACTTCCTCATTTCTTCTATTTGTTTTAGCATTTCTATACTGGAGAACAAATCAGACTCTCTTCTTTTGGTCTTTTCTATCTTTCCTATCTTTTTAACTATCTTTTGCTTTCTTCCTGTATGATGTTCTTGATGTCATCCCACAACTCTCTGGTCTTTGGTCATTAGTCTCTAATGCATCAAACTGTTCTTGAGATGGTCTTTAAATTCAAGTGGAATAGTTTTGCTCCCATGAATTTGTTTTAATTTTCTTCAGCTTCAGCCAGTACTTGCATATGAGCAATTGATGTTCTCTTCCACAGTCTACTGTTGGCCTCATTTTGGCTGATGATATTGAGCTTTTCTACTGTCTCTTCCTTCAGATGTAGTCAATTTGATTTCTGTTTATTCCATCTGGTGAGGTCCATGTGTATCGTCAACTTTTATATTATTTGAAAAAGGTATTTGCAATGAATAAGTCATTGGTTTTGCAGAATTCGATCATGGGATCTCAAGCATCATTTTTATTACCAAAGTCATCTTTTCCAACTACTGATTCTTCCTCTTTGTTTCCAACTTCAGCATTCCACTCATCAGTAATTATCAATACATTTTGATTGCATGTTTGATTAATATCAGACTGAAGAAGTTGGTAGAATTCTCAAATTTCATTATCACTTGCTTTAGTTGTTGGTGTGTGAATTTGAATAACAGTGGTATTAACTGGTCTTTCTTGTAGATGTATGGATATTATTCCATCAGAGACAGCATTGTACGTCAAGTAGATCTTGAAATGTTCTTTTTGATGATGATTCCAAAGCTTCGCCTCTTTAATTTGTTGTTCTGTCATATTAAACACTATGATCATGATCGTTACATTCATAATGGCCAATCTCAGTGCATTTTAGCTCACTAATCCTTAGGGTATCAATGTTTATGCATTTCATTTCATTATTGACAACTTCTAATTTTCCTATATTAATACTTTATACATTCCATGTTAACAATTATTAATTGAATTGTGGCCCATCATCTTATTTAGGTCCCAGAAGCTTTACTTGATCCATATAATCACAGTCAACTCTGAGGATCAGCTCTTCCCTAGTCGTAATCTGAGTGCCTTCCAACCTGTGGAGCTCATCTCCTGACACAATATCTACAATAAAAACCTTAAGAAAATTATAGATATGTCTATTATTTACCAAACACTAATTTAATTTTGGGAGTTCTGGTGTGGTGCTGTAGGAAAAACACTGGACAAGGGCAGCAGTTCAAACCTACCAATTGATCCCTAGAAACTCTACATAGGGTCACTATAAATTAGAACCAACTCGATAGCACTTAATAATATCAGCATCAATTTAATTTCTGTGGACATATTGATAAGTAAAACAGAAAAAACCTCTGCCTGCTGGAATTTGCATTCTAGTAAGCTAGAGTAGACATGATGGAAAATAGGTGAATGAAATA
This sequence comes from Chrysochloris asiatica, assembly GCF_000296735.1. NCBI lineage: Eukaryota > Metazoa > Chordata > Mammalia > Afrosoricida > Chrysochloridae > Chrysochloris > Chrysochloris asiatica. Next base: position 1,743,956 of record NW_006408804.1, read on the forward strand.
AAAGGAAATGTAGTTGAATTTTCAGCTAGCACTAAAGATCAATTTGGGAATAGTCAATCTGAATGAAAAATAAGAATAGTCAGGAAAGATTTGTGGTTATTCTCCATTGTTATTCAGCCAGTTATATGACAGTATAGACTAGACATTGATTTGACTCAGCCAGGTTAGGGATCTCACGCAAAGAATATGATCAGGGAGTTAGAGTATAGTTAAAAGACTGGTTATAATGAATGACCTTGAAGGGATGCAGACAATGAGGTAAGTTGTTGTTGTTGTTGTGAAGAGCCATTGAGTCAATTCTGACTCATAGACACCCTGCATAGGGTTTCCGAGGAACAGCTGAAGGATTTGAACTGATGAACTTTGTTCAAAGTTCAATGCTGATCCTACAGCACCAGGAGTCTACCATATCAGGTAAGTTAAAGGAGTTAAAAAAAGATTGTGGTAATGGATTGAAAGTTCTTGTGGGTTAAAGATTGTTAAGATGGCAGCAAGAAGAATGCAATGAGATCCTAGAAACTGAGATTATGGGTGGTAGCTTATACCTAGTTATTAATAATTATTATCAAATGATTCTGAGTAATTTGTCTCGGTGACAACAGATTACAGGATTATTGCAGATGTGGGGCAAAGGAACTAAGAGGCCAAGATTTGGTCAATGACATATTTCAATATTCATAGATGGTGAATTCAGTGGTTGAGATATTAGACAAATACTATAGTTCTAGGAGACTTTGTGTGATGCTGTAAGATAAGCAATGGACTGATAACCACAAGGTTAATGTTTCAAACCCAACAGCTGCTCTTCAAAAGCAACAACAACATAGTCTAGAAATGAAGTGAGATTGATTAGCTGGGAATTATGACTATGACTGCATCTAAGCAGTGTACACTGGTTTCCTATTGCTGTTGTAAAAAATCACCATATACTTATTGGCTTAAAACAGAATTCTGAAATCAGTTTCACTGGGCTAAGTCAATGGATCAGCAGGGCAGGTTCCCTCTGGCAGATCTTCCATAAAGAATTATTGTTGCGAGGTGTCATTGAGTCATTTCATTCATAATAAAACCTTGTATAGGGTTTCTATGGAACAGTTGGTGGGTTTGAACCAACA
>NW_006408804.1:1745965-1747541 GCF_000296735.1 Chrysochloris asiatica
TACAACACTTTATCTTACAAGAGAAAAAAGAAGAAGGAAGTATAGATCAGAGGGACTACTGTCACCAAGAAAGAAGAAATGGGAGTAGAGTGTGTTCTTTGTATCTGTGGCCCTTGCCCTGAGAAGCTGCTAGATGCAGTGGAAGATTGCTGCCCAAGCGCATGGAAATCTCCAAGGAATGCCAGACCTACAGATGACGAAAGAAGACAAGGCTCTTTTCCCAAAGTCCACAGACAGAGAAAGCTTTCCCCTAGAGCTAGCTCTCAGAGTTCAGACGTCTAGCTTCCTAAACTGTGAGAGAAGACATTTGTTTGTTAAAGCCATCGACTTGTGGTAATTTCTCTTAAAGTCATTCTAGATAATTAAGACAAGTAACACACACAGGTTCCAGTGATTATGACCTGGATACCTTTGAGGGTTAATACTTATTCTATGACATGGTGATATAATATGATGAAATGAGCAGTCTGTAGATGTAACAGAAGGGAAATTTAATGGTCTGAAAAGATTTATCAATGAAGGATACACGCATTTTAACTCCATAAAGAGCAAGGGGAAAAAAAACAAAACAGATTCCACTGAAGAGAGGTAAGACCTAGTGCACTAGCGTTAGTCAAATTTCCACCAGAGCAAGAGGGTGGAGGGAACTTTCAGAAAAAAGGAAAAAAAAAAAAAGATTTAATCATGATAAGGCACAGTGGGATTAGTGTTAGACGCTAACTACAAGGTCGATGGCTGAAAGCCACCAGTATCTCCATGAGGGAATGATGATGCTGTCCATTCCTGGAAAGATTTACAGTCTTAGAAAGTCTAAAGAGCAATTCTACTCTGTCCTATAGGCTTGATACATGTTGGAATGGACTCAGTGCCAGTGGGTTTAGTTTTGGATTGGCTTACATTAAGGTCTGGGTATAAGGGAAATGTTTGGACAGAGATAGTATGAGATTGAGCCAGATTTCTTAGGTTGAAAAACGTTGAAAGATCATGAGTTGCTCGGCTGGGGGCTCAGGACAGCAGTCTCAAGGGACATCAAGGTCAACTGGCATAACATAGTCTACAAAGACAGGATTCTGTACCCTACTTTGGTGATTAGCAACTGGGACCTTAGCAGCTTGAATATGGCCATCTAAGACGCAACTATTGGTCTCTCTTCATCTGAAGAAAGGAAGAGTTGAAAAAATCAAAGGCGCATGGAAGCAATTACTCCAATGAACTAATGGATTACTTGAACTACTCTTCATGACTCTGAGAAAAGAAGAACCAGTTAGTAGTACCTGGCTATCTGTACCAATTACTCTGAGAATGATCACCATACAAGGTCCTGGATAACGTAGGAGAAAAATGTTGAACAAAATTCAAAATCACTAACAGACCAGAATTCTTGGTTTGCTAGAGACTGGTAAAATCTCTGAAACTATGGCCTTTATAGACCCTTAAAACCTGGAAACAAACTCACCTCCATTGCTGAGCTTTCAGTCAAACAAGGTGAACAGTAACATTAGGGAGCTATTATGCACTTCTTGAAACAATTAATGACAGGAGATTAAAAGAGCAGCTCTGGTAGCATAGTGGTTAC
>NW_006408804.1:1748241-1751653 GCF_000296735.1 Chrysochloris asiatica
TTTCCAAGGAGCAGCTGGTGAGCTTGAACTGCCGACCTTGCAGTTCAAACGGCTTTGCAGTCTGGCGCATTAACCCACAGCGCCACACCAGGACATGACGAAAAATCTGAGATCAGTCTGAAATATGTTTCCTTTGCAGCTATTTTTGTTTGCAGGCCGATTTTTTCCTGTTCCTTCCACCCTCCCCCACAATATTCTTAAAGTTCAACAGTAGCTTTACTAGGTATGACTTTAGTGGTGACTAAGTGGTTTTGTTCTGTTGTACACAGGGTTGCTATGAGTCAGTACCAACTCGATGGCACCTAACAACAACAACAACAAGTGGTTTGGCAGTTATGTGATGATCACTCATTATGTTAACTGATGTGATAAACCAGTGACTCCTCTTGGTTATAGTTCCCAAATATTCAGCACTGTAGAATAAGATCTAGACTGTAAGGTTGGTTTGAACCTCAAGGTCTACAGTTCAAACTCAACAGCTGCTCCTTGGAAAAACCTCTACAGGGTTGCTATGAGTCATACTCACTCGATTCCACTTAACAACACAACAACATTCAATATGTAGATATGAAGTTTTTGGGTTTTGTTATTTTTTTCCTTCCTTAGAAAGTTTTCTTTGAATTTTACCTTTTTTTGTTTTTTAGGAGGGGGAGATTCATTTATTTGTTTTCCATCTTTAAGTATTTCATTTATATCAAGTTGCACTTTTTTTATGCCTTCTTGTCCTTCACGTGGACTCCTGGTGTGGCACTGTAGGATTAGCACTGGACTGCGAACCACAAGTTCAGCAGATCAAACTCATCAACACTCCTCAGAAACCCTATATAGGGTTACAATGAGTCTGAACCAACTTGGCAGAACTTAACAACAGCAGCATCTTTCAATTGAAAATAATTTAAATCTTTACGTGTATTTCATTATATACACTCTTTTCTTTCCTCTATTTCCCTTACTATACCAGTACATAATTGGGGTTCTTCAAGTTTAGTCTAAATTTCCTATTTTTCATGTTCTTATTGTTTATTCATGAGTTCTGTTAGCTTTTTCAAAATTTTATAGCCTTCTGTTGTCTAGCTATCTCATCTGAAATGTTCTAATTCTGATTTATACAATCCTTTTGGGGATTTTATAATTTTCTTTTTTTAAATTCATTTTGGAAACAATATGTTTCATTTTATTTGTGGTTAAATTTTTCATTACTTGCTGGAATGTTGTTTGGGTTATTTACCTTATTTTAATATGTAAACTGATTGTAGTCTGATTGTTTCATCAACAATTTTAACTATAGCGACCCTATATAGGGTTTCCAAGGAGTGGCTGTTGAGTTTGAACAGCTGACCTTGCAATTCAAACTGACCTTTCAGTCAAGTGCTTATCTTACAAGCACCACACCAGGACTCCCTAAATAAGATTGTTGTTAGGTGCTGTCGAGTCGGTTGAGTTCCAACTCACAGCCGCTCTGTATAGGGTTTCCGAGGAGCAGCTGACAAACTTCAACTGACGACCTTGCTGTTCAAACCGACATTGCAGTTCAGGGCATTAACCCACAGCACCAAAGCAGGATTGGACTTCTTAAATTGTTAGGAGGATTATTAGAGGAAGTTTGTGCATAGGGGAATGAATGGACCAAGATAACTTTCCCCTTTACTGCTCTGAAGATTCTTTTCATCTATCGTTTATCTATCTACCCGTCTGTCTGTCTGTCTGTCTACTTACCTATTTAACTTTCTTTCTGTTTTTGTAGCAACTTTTATTCCTATCTGGATTAGCCTGATCTGATTCTACTTTGGTATTTCAGTACTCCCTGAATTATTTAATTCATTCCTTCCTTTCTATTTTCTCAGTTTTCTTTATGGAGTATTTATTATTGAGAAATAAAATCTAGTGATCCTTTTGTATTGTTTTCTACATTACCTTCCTATTTTCCATTTCTTGTCATTTTGCACTATTTTGTTGGACATGTTCTCGGCATGTTCCAAATCATCAACTTAGTGTTTCATTTCAAATCTCCTTTAAAAAACAAAACAAACAAAAAACTTGAGAGCTATTGCTTTTGATTTCTGATTTTTCCTAAAGTAGTTCCTGAATACAGTAACTTATCTCTGAGGATATGAATCATAAATTGGGTTTATTATGATTTCTTTAAGTTTTCTACTTGCATGGTTCTCCACCCTCCTTACCCTCAACTCACACTCATCACTAAATCTAAATAGTTTCTTTCCTGTTTTAGTTAGTTTCCATCTTAGATTTTTTTTTCCATCTTAGATTTTATTTTTGGTCTTAAAATGTATTGTATTCCTAAATTGACTCTCTTATTTAAAATGAGATCGCAAAAAATCTGTATGGAAACTCTGCATATATGGGTAGAATGTAACAATTTTGGGATTAATTATGTGATATTTATTTGGGAAATGCTTAGATAGCTTAGATATTTTCTCTTGAGCTGTTTGGAATGGCTTAAGATTCTTTCCTTATGTGTCTGCTGAAACGTTTGGGAGTAGCATGAGATAATAGGATGCAGCTCTCTGTATTTAATATATAAACTTTTACTTTAATCCCTATGTAATCATGCTGTTGTTGTTTTTAGGTGCTTTAAAGTCAGTTCAGAATATTGAAAGCACCGTGGACTGCCAAAAGAACAAACAGATCTGTGTTGGAAGAAGTGGAGCCAGAGTGTTCCTTGGAGGCTAGGACGGACAAACTTCATCTCTCATACTTCAGACATATTGTCAGGAGGGACCAGTCACTGGAGAAGGATATCATGTTTGGTAAGGTGGAGGGTCAGAGAAAAAGAGGAGGACCACCAGTAAGATGGATTGGCAAAGTGGCAGCATCAATGGGCTCAAGTGTAACAACAATTTTGAGGTTGACCCAGGACCGGATAGTGTTTCCCTCTTTTGTGCATAGGGTCACTATGAGTTGGTATCTACTAGATGGCACTTAACAACAACAATAAGTCAGTTCTGACTCACAAAGACCCTATGCACAACAGAACATGTTCAGCATTTCTACTGCTAAAATAACTGAAGAAAAGATTCAAGCCTTAGGTTACAATATTGAATGATTTTTATAGACTCCTGCTGTGGCATTGTAGGACTAGCATTAGACTTTGAACCACAAGGTCGGCAGTTCAAAATCACCAGACACTTCACTGAAACCTTTTATAAGATTAAAGACCACATCCTTTTATCTTTGAGATGCACTTCTATGTAAAGAATACAAAAATCCTCATTACTGGATGAATAAGTAATATCCTGATAAATGGAGAAAAGTTTGAATTTGCCAAAGACTTAATTTTTCTTTGATTCACCTTCAATACTCATGAAAGCAGCAGTCAAGAAGTCAAATGATGTATTGCATTGGGGAAATCTGCTGCATAAGACTTCTTTCAAGTGCTCAAGAGCAAAGTTAT
>NW_006408804.1:1751963-1754098 GCF_000296735.1 Chrysochloris asiatica
CTGGCAGCAGCAATGGGTTCAAGCATAACTACTGTTGGAGATTGGCACAAGACACAGCAGTGTTTTTTTCTGTTATGCATAAGGCTGCTGTGAGTTTGAACTGACTATCCCATCCCATACCTAACAACAACAAACATATATATGTGTGTGTGTGTGTGTGTGTGTGTTTGAATGATTTTATATATATTAGAGAGAGAGAGCGTGCCCTGGTGTGGTGTTGCAGGATAACATGCTGGACCGCAAGGTCAGTTTGAACTGAAAGGTTGGTAGTTCAAACCCACCAACAGCTCCTCAGAAACACTATGTAGGGTCATTATGGGTCAAAACTGACTCAATGGCACTTGACAACATACATATATTTGCTCATGTAGTTGCAGAGGTGGGCAAGATGCAAATGAGTGGACCAGATGTTAGAATGAAAAAAGAATTTTGTTGCTAGCAATCTACATTTGCTGCTCATCTTCTGATGACTTATGTAGTTGTGAGGGCTGATGAACTCAAAATATGTGGCCAGGCAACAGTTTTCTGCCTTCAGTGGTGAATGAATCCAAGGTCAGCATGTAAGATGGCTAGCTGCTGAAGACCTCCAGGTTCCAGGCTCAAGTCCAAGAAACCAGAGGTCAGATGAGAACCAGATGCAGGATACAGACCTAGTAAAAAGCCAGCCAGCTTTTCCAAAGTACTCACATACACTGAAAGCAGCCCATACCCCAAAAGAAAGTTCTTTTCAGTTGATTGAATTCTCAAAGCAGAGTTCGTCATGGAGATAATTACATTATACCATATATTATCATGGTGGAATAATCTATCTTGTCTTCCAAACCACTGAGAATACTGGCCCAGCCAAGTTGACATAAAACCTAAACTATCACATGGGGTGATGAAAATGTTCTTAAATTTATTGTGGTGGTGATGAACAACTCTATAAATATATTAAAAAGCATTGAGTTCGAAATTAAATAGGTGAATTGTATGATATATGAGTTATAACTTAAAGCTTTCCGTAAAAATAACTCTATAATTCTCTGCCAATGTAGAAGAGTAATTGTGATTTTCAAATAGACTGGAGATCTGGCTTTTTAATCAAGTGTTCAACAAATTCTTGTGTTTATAGTGCCACTTTCAACTGTTTCCAAAAACACCATATTCTACCAATTTCTCAGATTCTTATGTCTAAATAAAATTGCTTCTTAAACTTGCTCTACTACTGGTTTAAGATTAAACTTCATCAATGTGTGCAGTTAATTTCCAGTTTTTCATTTTCTTCCACCTTCAAAAATATTAGTGCTCTGTTTTCCTTCAGTTTCATTGCTTTGATGGGTCTGAATCTTTAAAAAATCTCTTCAATAAAAATTTAATCAAGTTTTAGGAGAAAATTAAAATAATGCATGTGCTTATGTTTATTAAGAAGTCTTTATCTGGAAACCAATCAACTGTATTTTCTTTCTTGTAAAATTCTCATTGTGAGGATGTTTGGAGTCTTATGATTTTCCTTTTTTTATATATGTAAAGGGTGATGTATGTTCAAGTTTATTAAGTGTTGCTGGCAATTTACAAGTAAAGCAGTAAGGCATGATGGCTTACTGAAATTGTTTAATGTCCCATCCCTCCTCATTTTCTGAGGTTTGGCTCCACAGTTTTATCAAAAGTGAATTAAAATTAGATATACTCCCACATATTATTTGGCTATTAACAAAAACATATAAATTAATAGCTAATTTATTGAAAAGAAACACTTAAAATTGCATTTTTAATTAACTGGAGAAATCCAAGCAAGGCACATTTGCTGCTCATATTAATAAGTTTATATACTGTGTAAATTAGTTTTTGATTTAATTAAGAAGTACTCTTGAGGCGGGGCTAGCTGGCAGATATGGTAGAAATGCAGTGAGGATCTCCATCAGCAATAACACAGAATACTGGATGAAGCAGGTTAAGAGAACAGTTCCAAAACTCTAAACCACAAGTCTGAAGGCTTAGAGCCAGCAGAATTTGTAGCAGAAGTAAGAAATCACATATGGTATTGCCATCTTGGCCGAAAACAAGTGTCGGGGTCAAGAGGGGGCAGGGTCAGAGCCACCATGGAGTGATACCTGCCAAAATCTCAGAGACAAAGGTGTGGATTCTCCTTTTTT
>NW_006408804.1:1755353-1757109 GCF_000296735.1 Chrysochloris asiatica
GGATAAAAAAAAATCAGAAGAAGACCTAAGATTCATATTGGGTAACATGAAGAGGAATAACTTAAGAATTATTGGCATTCTGGAACAGGAAGAATCACACAAGTCCACAGAGGAAATAATCAAGGAGCTTCTGGAAGAAAATTTCCCTAACATCCTGAAAAGCAAAAAGATAAGCATTCAAGAAGCTCAACAAACCTCAGAAAGGATAGACCCTAAAAGAAAATCAACAAGACATATAATAATCAAGCTCTCCAAAATAAAAGATAAGGACAGAATCCTGAAAGCAAATAGGGAAAAGAGAAGTGTAACATAAAAGGCAAACAAAACAGATTAAGCTCGGATTTCTCAGCAGAAACCATACAGGCAAGAAAGCAATGGGGAGACATATCAAAGCCTGAAAGAAAGAAAAAAAAAACAAAACTTCCAACCAAGAATACTTTATCCAACAAAGTTATCAATCAAATATGACAGTGTAATCAAATCACTCCAGGATGAACAGAAGAAGCTAAAGGATTTAGCCAAAGTCAACCCTGTGCTACAAAACATCCTAAAGGTAGTTCTGTGGACTGAGAACCAACAAGAACAGACAACAACCAAAGACTGACATACGTAGCAGCATCACCCAGAACTCAATTGACAAATGGAAGAGTCAAGAATAGAAAAATACTTCAAGAACAAATACAGAGGATCTGAGAGTTCAGTTTATAATAAAAACAATTACAATGTGAAAGAAGGTAAACATGTAGGAACAGAGACCCAGATGGTGAGAAGGCCAAGTAGATTACAGGATGAAATAGACTGTATAAAATGGAGAGGAAAGTTAATGGAATATAAGGTAACCTCAAAGAAAAATAAAACAACACACAAAGAAAATGAATGTCCAAGAAGAACATGGGAACATTAAAACCATGAGGAAACTGACAAGAAAGAACAAAAAACTATCAACTCAGCACAGGAAGACACACAAAACAAAGAAACCAGCACCAGCACAAAAAAACAAACATAATGGCAGCAATTAATCCATACCTATCAATAATTATACTGAATGCAAATGTATTAAATACAGCTGTTAAGAGACAGAGTGACAGAATGGATAAGAAAACAAAATCCTTCAATTACTTTCTCTGAATCTTAGAACTAATAATGCTCATTATTATCAGAAAACAATGAGTATGACATTTCAATTGCAATTTGACTTAAATGCAAAAATACCAATTCCACAATAATTTCACTATTCAAAGTTTTCAAGGAACAGACACGGCCAGGGCCAGCTATGCAGATTTGTAGCAGAGTCCCCCACAAACAGGTTAATGCAGACAACGCTCCCTTCCTTTAATGGGGTTCATAACTGTGGTACTCACCTCTGTGCTGGAAGTGCAAGAGCTTTCCTGGGTGTACATGGATGGGGGCTTGTGTCAAATCTGTTCACCAGGGAAGTGTGGGTAACAAGAAAAAAAAAAAGCACATTTATCTCCACAAGCACAGGTATGATCTGCAATGCTAATATTTTCTTGTCTCTGAAGCAGCTCACAAAAAGTCTTCTGATAGAACAGCACAGGTCACCATTCTCTCCTTTTTTGTCACATCTACTCTTCTGTCTCTCCTAGTAGCCATTCAGTTTACTTCTCTATCCCTTCATCTGAAGCTCAGAGTTCCAGGACTATCATCTGCATCTGTTTCATCTGGTTTTCTGTATCATTGTTGTAGAGGATCCATACAGCCTTTCTCCCTAGTTCACCATCTTGCCACGATTGCA
>NW_006408804.1:1757209-1758150 GCF_000296735.1 Chrysochloris asiatica
AGAATTGATGCATTAGAGTTATGGTGTTGGAGGAGAATATTTAAAATGCCATGGGCTGCCAAAAGAGTACCAATAGATCCATTTTGGAAGAAGTACACCCAGATTGCTCCTTGGAGGCCAAGATAGCCAAGCATCATCTCTCATACTTCAGACATATTGTCAGATGGACCAGTTGCTGGAGAAGGCTATCATGTTGGGTAAAGTGGAGGTTCAGAGTAAGAGAGGAAGACCTTCAATTAGATGGATTGGCCAAGTGGCAACATAGATGGACTCAAGCCTGGCAACAGTAGTGAGGTTAGCCCAGGATTGGGCAGTGTTTCATTCTGCTGTGTATAAGGTTGCTATGATTCAGTACCTACTCGATGCCACCTAACAACAACAATTATTAATGAATATTTCCAACTTTTCTCCTTACTTTGAGTTGTGAACCATCAACAAATGTAGGCCTCGAAATCTTTACTTTTTTAAAATTCTCTTGGTCAACTCTACTTTGAGGAGGCATTCTTCTCCACTTGCATCTGAGTGCCTTTCAGTCTGAGGGGCTTATCTTCTGGCACTATATCTGGCAGTATTCTGATGCTATTCATAAGATTTTCACTGACTAAACATTCAGGAGTCATTGCCTTTCCTTCTTCCTATTTTGGAGGGTCTGCTGAAGATAATCCACAATGTATAACCATGCTGGTATTCAAAATAATGGTGGCTTCTAGCATCGTAGCAAAAGGCAAACCACTACAGTACCATAGACTGACAGATGAGTGCTGGCTAGACAATTTAGAAGTTGTAAAAAATTAAATGGAATGCATAAAGATTGATATCCTAGGCATTATTAATGCACAGATATGGCTTGGTATATACCATTTTCAATCATACAACCATCTAGGCTACTATGTCAGGAATGAAACATTGCAGAATAATGGTGTCTATATATCATCAAAAAA
>NW_006408804.1:1760275-1777807 GCF_000296735.1 Chrysochloris asiatica
GGGCAAATCTGCTGCAAATGATCTCTTTAAATGTTAAAAAGGAAAGATTTTACTTTGAAGACTTAAGTGCCACTGATCCAAGCCATGCTATTTTCCATTGTCTCTTAAGCCTATGAATATGACATAATGAAGAAGAATTTGTGCCTTTGAATGTGGTGTTGGAGAAGGATATTAAATATACCATGGACTGCCAGAAAAATGACTATGTCTTGGAAGAAGTACAGCCAGAAAGCTATATAATTTTTTCTACTCTTCCTCTGAGGTCATTAAACCTATATTGTGGAGCTTCAGAAAGCTAGTAGATCAATGGAATTAAAAAATAATTTTTTTCCTTGATGTTTGTAAACCCTCTCTTATATAAATGCAAAAAAGGAAATGATAATATAATAAAATGAAAGTTTAACTATATTAGTAGAGATCAATGTTTTATCTCCTATTTTTCTAAATAATATAAACCTTCACAAAAGAATATATTTTATGAATTGTATAGAAGACATGTTAGCGACTCCATGCTCAGGAAATCTATGAGGAATTATTCAGCTGCTAAGGTGAGCACTTTTGGAGTCCTAGTGTGGTGCTGCAGGATAATGCACTGGACTGAAAGGTCGATTTAAACTGCAAGGTCTGTGGTTCAAACCCACCAGCAGCCCCTTGGAAACCCTATGAGTATGTGAGTCGGAACCAACTCAATGGCACTTAACAACAACTCTTTTATATTTATGCTTCTTTCTTCACATGCTTTGTAACTGGTGTAGCTACTCATTTTCTTTATTTCACAAAATGTTTTTATTATAAATCACATTATCAATCTTTGTCTGTAAAACCACCAAATTATTATTCTTAGTCATTTGGCTTATTTTAGATTTGCTGCTAAATTATAACTTTATCCAGGTGTCTCTTCTACTTCAAAGTACATTAGGTCTCTACAAAACATTTCTCTGTCAGTGCATGCTGAATGGATAATTATCGCATAAAATTTTAGCAAGATTACTACCTGTGGTACAGTGATCCATGGAGTCTTGAGTGGTGTAAGTGGTTAAATGTATGCCTTTTCTTTGTCTCAGAAGAAAGATCTGGCAGTTTCCAAAAGGACACAGCCATGCAAACATTGTTGAATGAAGCTCTGCCCTGTATACATGGAATTTCCATGAGTTGGAATCTACTTGAGGGCAACTGGTTTTATAATAATCCACAGATATGGAATGTAAGCTTTGATTTGCTTCTAGTTATTTTATTAGATGCTTTAATACCAAGTACCATCACTCAAAACCTAGCTAATCATCTCATTCTATGTGAGCCAGTAAGTCCAAGACAACTGCTTGATACCTTTTGTCTGAGTGCCACGTAGAATCTTTCACATTGGCTAAGACAATACAATTCTTTCCACAAATTTCTTTTGCTTTTTCACTCTCAATCTGTGTTTTGTATTATATAATAGAGCTTACTGATTTATGCCCAATATTTCCAAAATTCTGCATGGTAAATTCATTGTTTGTATTATCTACTCAACATGGTGGCTGGTGTTTGTGTGCCACCATGTCAGTTCTTTGTCTTAGCAACTCTGTAGAGGTTTCTGAGCCTGTACATCTTTATGGGAGCAGAAAAGCCTCATCTTTCTCCCTTGGAAAGACTGGTAGATTTAAACCACTGACCTTGTGGTTAGCATCTCAGCTCTGATTGAAGTACAATTGAAAGTGAAAGTCATCTTTAAATTTTGAAATCTCCTAACAATTTATAACATGGATCTTATTATGAGTTTTATGTCTACTTTACATTTTAGTGATGCATTGCATAAATTACAGTTATAGTCCTGGTATGGCATTGTAAGTAAGCACTAGACTGCTAGCCACAAGGTCAGTGGTCCAAACCCACCAGACACTCCTTGGAAACCCTATACAATATGGTTATGAGTCAAAACCAACTAAAGAGTACTTAACAATAACAGTTATTACAAACTATATATATATATATATATAAGCTACATATAGATAGGATAGTTGTAGCTGTTGTTATGTGCTATTGAATTGGTTCTGTCTCATAGTGACCCTGTGTATGATTCCCAAAGCAGTCCATTTTTGCAAGAGCAGAAAGCCTCACATTTTTCCTGAGAAGTGGCTGGTGGGCTCCAGCTCTGTCCTTGTGATTCACAGTTCAGTGCTTATCCTACATAACCACTGTACTCCTAATAGGAGTGGTATTAAAAATAATTAACAATATGTATGGCATGAAAGTCAATTAATTAAAATGGATATCTAACCAATCAGAACAGAAAATGGATGCTAAGTTAAACCAGTGCTTACCCTGGTGTGGCACTGGAAGTTAATGTGCTGGATTGCAAAGTCAGTTTGAACTGCAAGGTTGGCAGTTCAAGCTCACCAGTCCCTTCTTGAAAAACCTATACAGGGTTGTTATGAGTCAGAACTGACTAGATGGTACTTAACAATCTGAAAATTTATCTGCTTATGTAAAACAAAGTGTTCAATTCTAGCTACATTTTCAACAGGATGATTTTTAAGATGAGTGATATTAACAACAGTATTTGATACACAGAAATATCTTAAAAGTTTCTTTGAAGCAGTTGTCTAATTCTTCACCTTCTTCTGTGAATGGTTTGTGTAAAAACTTGGCTTATTCATAGAATGTGGTTGGTGGTTATATGCTGTAGAGTCAGTTCTGACTTATAGCAACCCTATACAGGGTTTCAAAGGCCGTAAATCTTTACGGGAGCAGAAAGCCTCATCTTTCTCCCATGGAACAGCTGGTAGTTTCAAACTGCTGACCTTGAGGCTTACAGCCCAATTCGTAACCACTACGCTAAAGTCATACCATGGTAATTTGAAACATTAGTTATTTTTGTTGTTAATTACCATGGAGTTGGTTCCTACTCATAGGGTTTCCAAAGCTTTAAATCTTTGTGGGAGCAGAAACCCTCATCTTTCTCCTGCTGAGCAACTGGTGGGTTCAAACCACTCACCTTGTTGTTCCCAGTCTAGTGCTTATCCCATGGAACCACTGCACTCAATTTGAGACCTAGACATCTTTTAAATAACCACCTTTATACTTAATAAATAAAATACAAAATTCTCACGCTCATATTTTTGGAATACATATTGTATTCTGAGTGTTTTTTTTTTTTTTGTTTTTTTAATGTTTTTATAGGATTTCATTGTCTCTGCAATAAAGACAACATTTTTTCTAGTATTAACTTTTGCTTCATTTTGTTAAGGTACCCTCAAGTCAGTTCTGACTCACAGCCAGAGTTCCTGTGTACAACAGAAGAAAACTCTGACTGGTCCTGAACTAGCCTCACACTCATTGTTGCGGTCACTATGGCAATCCATTTCTTAAGGATCTTTTTCCAGGGACTGATCTTCCTGAACTATCCAAAGTGTGTGAGATGAAGTCTTAACCATTCTCAATACTAAGGTGCATTCTCATGGTATTTCTTCCAAGATAGACATTTTTGTTCTAGCAATCCACATTACTGTCAAGATTCTTCACCAACATCTAATTCAAATGCATCAATTCTTCTAAGTTTTCCATATTCACTGTCCAGCTTTCACATGGTTATGAGGTGTACCTTAGTCCTCAGTGTGACATCTTTACTCCTTAACACCTTATAAAGATCTTTTGCAAATCACCATTTGATTTCTTGATTACTGCTTCCATGGGCATTGATTACGGTGCCAAGTAAAATGAAATCTTCAACAACTTCAATTTTTATATGTCTATCATGATGTTACTTATTGGTCCGGCTGTGAGATTTTGATTTTCTTTACATTGAAGTGTAATCCATACTGAAAGTTGTATGTAGTCTTTGATCTTAATCAGTAAGCACTTCAAATCCTTTTCGCTTTCATCAGGTAAGGTTATGTCATTTGCATATTGCAGGCTGTTAAAGAGCTTTCTCCATTCCTGATGCTGTGCTGTTCTTCATGTAGTCTAGTTTCTCAGATTATTTGCTCAGCATACAGACTGAAGAAGTATTGTGAAATGATACAACCCTGACACACACTTCTTTCATTTTAGACTATTCATTATCCCTTTTGCAACAACTGCCTCTTCATTTATGTATAGACTCCTCGTGAGCACAATTAAGTGCTCTGGAATTCCCATTTCTTGCAATAGTATCCTTCATTTGTTGTGATCTACACAGTCAAATGCCTTTGCATAGTCAATAAAACACAAGTAAACATCTTTCTGGTATTCTCTGTTTCCAGTCAAGATCCATCTAATACCAGCAATTATACTTGTATCATGTTCTCTTCTTAAACTGACTTGAATACTGACTTCTCTCTGCCAATGTTCTGCTATAACTGTTTTTTAATTACCTTCAATAAAATGTCTCTTTCTTGTGCTATTAATGATATTGTATGATAATTTCTACATCCTTTCAGGTCACCTTTCTTTGGAATGCACATAAATATGGAGCTGCTCCAGTAGGTTAGCCAAGTTAGGCAAATTTTTTGGTGGTGATACTTATTTTAAGATCTTTTACCTAATCATATGATTTTCTGTTGGAAAAAATTTAGAATTCATTCAGTCCAATCTCTCATACTGTAAGGTCCATTAGAATCCTGCTGGTTGTGTGAAAATGAGGACCAGAAGGATCTTCATAAACATTCTGCTGTTGTGAGGTATCTTTGAGTCAATTTTTAACTCATAGCAACCGCAGGTGACAGGGTAGAACTGCCCCAAAAGGTTTTCTAGGCTATAATCTTGATGGGAGCAGATCAGTTGGTCTTTTTCCTGTGGAGCAACTAGGTGGGTCTGAACCACCAACTTTAGGTTAGCAACTGTGTGCTTAACCATTTGCCACTAGGGCTCTTGAAGACTATCAAGTCTCACCAAACCCTACTTTTCGCATGTACACTGATTTTAAAAAATGGAAGGTCTCCCTTTCCATAATCTTTTTAGGAGAGGTGGTTGCTTCTTTGTGCAAGATTTTTTCTTTCATTTTAGTGACTATATGTAAAATCAAGTTGTAAAACATTCAAAGAAAAATCAGACAAAAAAATTTAATTGTCCCATTAAACTATTCAATTTGTATTAACTCTTGAATTGATTATTTTATTACTTTTATTAGCTTTCAGTTTCACAAAAAAAAATTGAATTATTACTGTGATTTTTTTTTAAATCAGAGGAGATATCTTTTTGTTATGAAACAGTTGTTTCTTTAAATGAACATTTGCATTCTTAGAATTAATTAGCATTTGGACCCTTCCTTCTGGTGTTCTCTGTTGGCTGGGATATAGTATTGCACTTGGGGTAAATGTCTTAATTTCTGTGATCTCAGACTCCTTGTTTGTGATTAAGAATTAATAGGGTCTACCTCCTGGGGAGCACGGTGGCTACATTTGATAAGCACTGGATTGTCCCCAGTCAGCAGTTGGAGCCCACCAACCATTTGTTAGGAGAAAGATAAGGTTTTCTGCTCTTTCAAAGATTTACAGCCTCAGAAACCCTACGCAGAGTTACTGTGAGTCAAATCCAACTTGACAGCACTTAAGAACAAACAATGGTATCTACCTGCTAGAGTAGCTGTGAGAATTAAATGTGTTCTTCATGCATGTTGGTATTTTTAGCTGCATGGAGTCAACCCTAGACTCATGATGACCTCACACACAACAGTAGGATAAGCTGTCTGGTCCTGTGCCTTCCCCATGATTAGCTGCAGATTGGCACATTGTGATCTATAAGACCTTCATTGGTTGATTTTCATAAGTAGATTGTCAGACCTATCTAGTCCATTTAAGTCTGGAATCTTTGTTTAAATTTGATCAGCGTTATAGAAAGACACATGTCTCTACTGACAGATGGGTGGTGACTAGGCATTAGGGGCGTTGGCCTGGAATAGAACCCAGGTGTCTTGCATTGAAGAAGAGAATTCTACCAATGAAATGCCAATGTCTTCACAGTAAGGACTGATTACAGAGTTGGTACTTCAGATATAAGCTAATGTTAACCATGTCACCTTCTTCCTCATCACTTCTCATTCGATATGACAGTGATAGCATAATTAGCAATAAGCTTATAGATTGTACACTGTAAAAGCTTATAGATCGCTAGTTAACATTTCAAAGTGCAGTTACTACAGTTATTTCTTTAATCATTATGGGATCCCTTTGACCCCCTTCTAACTTTCTTTGCCTAAACCAAGAGGTTTAGGATGAGAGCAATCAAGCACAGCATGAAGAAATCCTTATCAGTGTCCAATATAAGTCCATGAGCACTAACCATTACTTTAGTATAATACACACATGAAGACATACACAAATTCTATACTTAGAAAACATAGAGAGTGCTGGGCTATACAGATTGTTTTTTGTGGGAATTAGAATGAGGCTGGAATTAGGTGAAGCTCCGTGGTGTCACAGTGCGAAGCCACATTGTAAGTGGAATCAGCACCACTTGGTTCAGACTGTCTACTCTGATATGTTTTGAGTGACTCAATTTAATTGAAAATCACCACCAGACATTGTTATTAGATAATGTTCCAAAATGATTTGCTGTAGCAGCAGAGACTTATAGGTCTTGTGTGCAACATAAAATTGTAATGAAATGGACATTTAAAGATTACCATTATAGTATATCATGTAGCCTATGATTACAACATTAAATTATTTTTACATACTCAATTAAGATAAATGCAAGGTCTGGGAGTTTAAAATGACAACAGAAGAAAGCAAATAAGCTTGAATTTTACTAATGCCATCTTATAATATAAAATCAACAAAATAAACAATTAAAATATGATGATGTAGTGTATACCACTGAAGAACTAATCTTGTGTCTGTGAAGAAGAAAAGCAGGTATGTAGTAATAAGACGTGATTTTTCCCTCCCATTGATTCTAAAATGCCTGAAGATGTTGTTTCTTGTTGTATAAAAGTTGCATGAAACTTCCCAAGAATATTTTTGAAGGGGTGGAGTCCTGGTGTGGCAATATAAGATAAGCACTGGACTGCAAGGTCAGTTTAAACTGCAAGGTCAGCAGTTCAAATCTAACAACTGCTCCTTGGAATCCCTATACATGCTCACTATCAGTAACAACTGGCTCGATGGCACTTAACAGCAACAATATCAGATCAGTGAGGTAGACTCACCAACATCATCCATTCTACTTCTGCAGATTAAACTTCAAATTATTGGTTTTCATTTCCCCTGATGAGCTATTTGTTTAGGTGTGGGAATAACCTGTCTTCACTAGAACTAAACTTCAAAAGGGCCAGGTTTTTAACTCAATTGTACACTGATATATCCCAGGGACTTAGTAGAGTTACAAGCCTAGGGTAGATAAATAATTGTTAGAATCAGGAAAAATGAAAGAGAAAAAAAGAAAGAAGAAATGAAAACAAAAGGCTAATGGGAAGGCAAGAAGATAGAAAAGAAGACAGAAAGACATGAAGAAAGAACAAAGAAGGGAAATAGAGAGGGAGAAGGGAAGGAAGACAAAAGAACAAAGTAAGGAAAGAAGACAGAAAGAAGCGCAAAGGGAGAGGCTGGCTTGGGGTTTCTGTTGTTGTTTGGTGCTGTGGAGTTGGTTCCGACTCACAGCGACCCTATACAGGGTTTCCGAGGCTGTAAATCTTTACGGGAGCAGAAAGCCTCATCTTTCTCGCTCAGAGCAGCTAGAGATTAGGAAGAAAATGGAACTGCTGACACTGAGGTTCGCAGCCCGATTCGTAACCACTACGCTACCAGAGCTCCTTGCTTGGGGTTTCTAGAATCAATGAATTAGTCTATCTTTTCTTAATGGACTTGAACAAGTATAATTTTGCCCTATTACTGAAGCCGCTCTAAAGCGATCATACAACTAGCCACAGGATAGAATTGCTCCTTTGAATGGTAGGGTTTAATGCTCTATTTTAAAAACTTTCCCCCTCAGACTATAAATCTCTATAGGAGCAGACAGTGTCATATTTCTCCTAAAAAGCAATGGATGGATTTGAACCTTGGACCTTGCAGTACAATGCTAAACCCACAATACCAACAGTGCTCCTTATATACTTTTTGTTGTTGTTATTAAGTGCCATAGAGTTGGTTCTGACCCATAGTGACCTTATATAGAGTTTCCAAGGAGCAGCTGGTGAGTTGAACTGTCGACTTTGCAGTTCAGACCAACTTTGCAGTCAGCGCATTAACCTACTTTATTGTGCCACACATAAGTAAGTATTCTTTATATACTTACCATAGTAAAAAAAAAAAGTATATAAACAAAATAATAACAAAAACATAATTCTCTATCATATTGTAAAAAACTTCATAAATTTATAGGTTTGCCTATCATATTTATGTAATCAGTGTTTCATTAACTTTTGTTTTAGTTGCAAAATATTGTGTCAAGATCCATTCTGGAAAAAAATTACTTCAGTAGAGTCTAGGCATGTTAGAAGCATTGAAAGAGTAAAAGGAAGAAATAGGGAGCATTTAGAGGAGCAAAAGTGAGAAAAGTGAGAAGAAATGGCTACCCAAAGGCCAAGAAGCTGGCTAACACCCTAAATGGAAACCATCAAGGCCACATCAACGTATCAGTGTAGAGCTATTGAAGGCTCTGTTGATAACACTGATTCTGTTGGTACTGAGACATGAAAGCCCATTTGCCAGCCAATTTTGCTGAGTCCTAAAGAAGCCTTTAGTGACCTACCATTGCAGAATTACTGTTATGGAATGAGATTTAGAAAAGAAAAAAAAAAAGATGCTAGCTATTTCATTATTTCTGCTTTCTAGTCTCCAGTTCATGTCTTACACTGGCAGAACCTCACAGGAAGCCCGTTGACAAGGGAGTCTGGCAAGTGAAGAGTGTATTTGGGAGACAGTAGCTATTATCTGGCATTCAAATAAGGTCCTTTGGTGTCACAGACTGTTTATGCTTGGCTAGCTCTGGTGCATAGTGGTTACGAATCGGGCTGCGAACTTTAAGGTCAGTGGTTCGAAACTACCAGCCGCTCCGCGGGAGAAAGATGAAGCTTTCTACACCCGTAAGGATTTACACCCTCGGAAACCCTGTACAGGGTCACTATGGGTCGGAACCGACTCGAAGGCACTTAACAACAACAATAACCTTAAGGGGAGCACAATGGCTCTGTACAATAAACAGTGGACTCTGAACCACAAGATTGGTGGTTTGAGCCCACCAGCAGCTCTGTGGGATAAAGATGAGGCTTGGAAACCCTATACAGGTTCACTATGAGTTGAAACTATCTTGGTAACACTTAAATAACAACAACATTAACCTAAAGCCTGGTAGTTCAAACCCACCAATCAGTATTAGGGAAGAATGGTGATCTGCTTTTCTGAAGGTTAGTGTTAGTTGCTGTAGAAAGGACACCGGCTCATGGTGACTCCTTGTGTACCTTGTGGAACGGCTCCACAGGGTTTTCAAGGCTATGAGTTTTCAGAAGCTGTTTGTGCCAGCCAGGGAATCTTTCATAAAGACTGGTGGGATTGTGTGGTGGTGCTGTGTGCCATCAAACCAGTTCCAGCTCATAGTGAACATAGATACGGTTTCTGACACTATAATCTTTACAGGAAAGAAAGCTTCATCTTTTTTTTTTCTTTGAAACGGCTGGTAGATTTGAACTGCTGACCTTGCAGTTAGCAGCCCAACACATAACCCATTACATGACCAGGTCTCCTTATAAAGATTACAGCCAAGAAAATACTGTCTGGTGTCATCCCCATGATTGGTTGCAAATTGAATTGGATCATTGTGACCCATAAGGTTTTCATTGCTGATTTTCAGAAGTAGGTAACCAAGCTTTTCTTCCTAATCTCTATAATTATTTAGGATTTATTCAGTATGTTTCAGTAAAGTTTTGCCATTATTCCTGTAGAGGTACTGGATATATTTATGAAATTTAGGTGTATGTATTTTCAAAATTTTGATGCAATTTTCAACATTATCTATTTTTTAAGGTTTTTTTTTTTTTTCCTGCTACTACTGTGCAGAAATAAACTTATTTTTAATATTTATTATATATCCTGCAAAGGAGCTCTGGTAGCATGGTGGTTACAAATCGGGCTGTGACCCCATTAAGGTCACTAGTTCGAAACTACCAGCCACTCCATGAGAGAAAGATGAGGCTCTCTGCTCCCGTAAAGATTTACAGCCCCGGAAACCCTGTACAGTGTCACTATGGGTCGGAACCGACTTGATGGCACTTAACAACAACAACAATATATCTGTAACCTTTCCTAGTGTGTTGCTATAGTATAAAAAAATGTTTCAAGGTCGGTGGTTCAAACTCACCAATCGCTCCTCAGAAACCCTGTACAGGGTTGCTGTGAGACACAACTTACTTAATGAGACACTTAACACCACCACCAATAATAACAACCTTTCTATGTGCTCAGATTACTTTTACATAGTTTACTGAATTATTAAATTCTTCAAGTAAGGTAAGGCATTCTTCGATTAATTCTAAGTGTTTGTTTACACTTTTCTGCTTTTAGTGTTATTGATGTGACATAATAAATATTTTTTCTAGACTTTTTTTGTTGTTGTCTTCATTGGAAGGGTTAATTTGAACGCTGTGGCATTGTAGGATAAACACTGGACTGTGAACCAGGAGATGGGTGGTTCAAACTCACCAATCACTCCACAGGAAAAACATAAAGCTTCCTGCTCCCTTATTGATTTGGTCTCAGAAACATCGTACAGAGTCGCTGGAAGACAGAACTGATTTGATGGCAATGGGTGAGTTAGTCTGCTTTTACTGGAAATGAAGTTCCTGCTATTTTATTTTAGTAACATTTTATGAATTGTAAATGCTTGGTGACTTCTAGTTTTATTTAGAAATTCCATTTTCCACTCCATTTATGGGGATTAGAAACAGAAATACTCTATTATCTGCCCAAATTATACATTTTCATTCTGTAGCTCACAACATGTTTTTAACAGAATATTATGCCACCCTCTTTTACTAGTCTTTAATT
The DNA here is from genome assembly GCF_000296735.1 of Chrysochloris asiatica. Classification (NCBI taxonomy): domain Eukaryota; kingdom Metazoa; phylum Chordata; class Mammalia; order Afrosoricida; family Chrysochloridae; genus Chrysochloris; species Chrysochloris asiatica. The sequence goes on from NW_006408804.1 coordinate 1,771,213, forward strand.
TATTGTTTAATTGCCTCTTTGTTCCCATGTTTCTCTTCCTAATCTCTCAATTTCCATAACAATCTGCTTTCCTGATTTCACTTATTGTGCCTGAAAGAAAAGGTCCATGGTGATTTCAAGAGCCAGTGGTTCTGAAGGAAGAAGTCCAAGCTACACTGAACTAGGATGGAATACAAACAAATCTTTCAACAAACTGATGCAGCACTGGAGGCATTCAGTTATCTATGGCAAGACATTGGAAAATCGTTACCTGGCCAATTGATTGGAAGAGATCCATATTTGTGGCCATTCCAAAGAGAAGGTGACCCAAAAGAATCCGGAAATCATCAAACATTATCTTTACTATAACATGCAAGTAAAAGTTTCCTGAAAATAACAAAAACAGCTGCAACAATACATCAACAGAAAACTGCCAGAGAGTCAGGCTAGAAATAATTGGTGCATTTGAGTTAAGTTGTTGGAGAAGAATATTTAAAGTATCATGGACTGCTAGAAGAACAAAGAAATCTGTGTTGGAAGAAATATAGTCAAAATGCTTCCTAGAAGCCAGCCAGGATGGCCAGACTTCATCTCTCATACTTTGGACATGTTATTAAAAGGGACCAGCCCATGGAGTGGACATCATGCTTAGTTAAAGTGGAGGGTTAGCAAAAAAGAGGAAGATCTCTAAGGAGATGGATTGGCACAGTGACATCAGCAATGAGCTCAGGCCTAACCACACTAGAACCCAACAGTGGATCATTCTGTTGTCCATCAGTATACTTAATAATACCAATGATTGAGACATTTGTTGAGATATATGCTTACCTACTAGAGAGCATCATAAAAGTCTTACATGTACCTTATCCACTTGCCGAAAAAAAAAAAATTACATTTTAATGTTGCTTCCCTATTTTCTTATTGAACTATCTAATCAACCTTTTCCTTATTTTACTTACTTTTTATTGATGCATTTTTCTTTGTCCTGATATATATTATCTCCCTTCAGTTTATTTCCTGAAACAGATCATCAGTCCTTCAAATGTCATTTTATCATACCTTTCTGCATTTTCTCAAGAAGTTGAGATCTTTAGAAAGCAAAGTTCATTATCAAGCAGTATATTATAGAATTTTACATAGATAAATGTTTATATTGAATAGCAAGCTGTGTTTTTTCAAGTACTAAAATAATGCAAACACAGTTTACTTATTATTACCATTCAGCTACCCACAGTAAGCATTAAAAACACCTGTCAAAGCTACCTGTTAGCTGTCATATTATGATAAATCAAGAAAGAAATTCTTAAGCTAGGAATGATATCTTGTGACATATTGTTTCTTTAGCTTGTTATTAATCCATTTTCACATCAGACTTGACACTGACACTGTGAGAGATGATGGATTAGCTGTGATCGTTTGCTGAAACTTCTGAATTAAAACTAATAACACCTATAAAGAGAGAGCACATGTTTCATCTCAAGATTAAGGTGCCTTAAAAATTCTCTGAGTATTCAGAGGAGACATTATCTCTTGTTTGGAAGATTGTGTGACTGAATCATCTCCTAAGGAAATAGTTTGGTATGCAATGTTGCAAGCATGCTGTATTGGATACCACTCCCATCAATTGTTTGTAAAGCTTCTCTTAGTTATTCCGTTCTATTGCCCAATGTTATCGTTAAGTGCCATAGAGTTGGTTCCTACTTATAGCAACCCTGTACAGGCTGGTGAGCTTAAACCACCCGCCATGCAGTTCAAACTCATCTTGCAGCCCAGCACATTTCTTTATGTCTCTTCATGGAGTTTCTGGGACAATTCCAGTACTAAAAGGCTTATTTTGCTAATTGTTGTTAGATGTCATGAAGTCGGTTCTGACTCTTAGAAACCCTGTATTGGGTTTCCAAGGCTATAAATCTTTACCAGAACACAAAGCCTCATCTTTCTTCAACAGAGCAGCTGATGGTTTTGAATTGCTGACTTTGCGGTTACCAGTCCAGTGCTTGCTTATCCTACACTGCCACTGGTGCTCTTATTTTACAAATTTTCCTACATGTTGTTGTTGCTTTTAAGTGCCTGAGTCAGTTCCTACTCATAGCGAACCTGTACAGGGTTTCCGAGGAGCAGCTGGTGGGTTTGAACCGGCGACCTTGTAGTTCAGAGTCCAGTGCTGATCCTACAGCTCCACACTAGGGGAGTCTAGAGCCTATAAAATAGTTTCATTAATTTACTACTTACTAAAGTCCTGGTGTGGCGCTGTGGGCTAATGCGTCAGACTGCAAAGTCGTTTGAAATGCAAGGTCAATGGTTCAAGCTCACCACCTGCCCCTTGGAAACCCTATACAGGGTCGCCATGGTTTGGAATCGACTCGATGGCACTTAACAACAACAAAAACAAAAACATCAAATTACAGTATAATTTATCTGTTTATGATAAAAAAAAATTATCAGTTTAAGCTGGATTTTCAAAAATAATGCATTGTTGTTGTTATGTGCCGTGGAGTCGGTTCCGACTCATAGCGACCCTGCACAGGGTTTCCGAGGCTATAAATCTTTACGGGAGCAGAAAGCCTCATCTTTCTCACTCAGAACAACTGGTAATTTTGAACTGCTGACCTTGTGGTTCGCAGCACAATTCCGTAACCACTACGCTACCGGAGCTCCTTGATATTTTTCCAAAATTAACGACAGAAGAAAAGTAAGCTAGAATTATTAATATATTAATAATATAAATAATATGTTGTTGTTATGTGCCATGGAGTCAGTTCCGACTCATAGCGACCCTGCACAGGGTTTCCAAGGCTATAAATCTTTACGGGAGCAGAAAGCCTCATCTTTCTCACTCAGAACAGCTGGTAGTTTCAAACTTCTGATAACACGTCGTTGTTGTTAAGTACCGTGGAGTTGGTTCTGACTCATGGTGACCCTGCACAGGGTTTCTGAGGTTACAAATCTTTATGGGAGCAGAAAGCCTCATCTTTCTCCTATGGAACAACTAATAATATAGTTGTATTTTATTCCTAAATTTCCTCAAGGTTTGTGTTCTCAGTAGACAAATGTCTTGAAGCCACAGGAAATTCTTTACCAGTTCATTTTACAACTGATGCAGGCCAGCCGATTTCTGCTCCGGTTCTATAACACCCAAGAGTACTTTAAGTTGCCTTAAGAAATGCCCACCTATTTCTCCCCAAATTCTGAGACTAAAATGACTTTTAATATACTTCAGTAGATGAAAATATTAAAATTAAAGTTTTGGTTAACTTTAACCTATTAAACTTCAATTTTTTTTCTGCATATTCTATCCTTAAATTCAGGGTGTGTTTTTCAATATCCTCTGTTATAATTGTGTGGAAAAATAAGATAGTGTGCCTTCTTTAAGTGAAAGCTATTGTGAAAAGTACCATTGATAAATATATCTCAAAATTGTTTACACCACTATTGCACACTATCCTAGTTACTTTTCATTAATGGAGGAAAATTGAATAGCCTTTTTGTGCATCTCTGGGTCAGTGGTTCTTTTGGATAATTTTGATACCCCTTCCCTTTGTACGTATGACAATATAGAGACATTTAAGTATGAAAGCATCCAATGGTTAGAAGCTAGAGATGCTCCTACACATTCTATAATGCACAGGACAGCATCACCCCCACCCCCACACACACAGCATGCCTCTTGTGCTAAGATTAGGAAATTCTACTCTAGTTCTTCAACACTGTGTTGAGCAGATTAAGTATTAAATAGTGTATTGGAACCATCCAGTAAGAGATAATTTAACACATTTCAATGACCAGATGGAGAGAGATGAATTAGTATGTTTTCATTTTCTGTACCACCGAGTATGATACCCTGCAAGCTAACCAAATACAGGAGAATTCAGAGTAGAGAAAAAACTTCCAACTACAATTACCCCAGCCACTACCCATTAGCATTACGTTGATTCCCATGCATAACGACCCTACAGGACAGAGTACGGCTGCTCCATCCAGTTTCCGAGGCTGTAACTGTTTAAAGAAGTAGACTGCCTCATCTTTCTTTTGTGGAGTGGCTGATGGGTAACAATCACTGACCTTCCAGTTAGCAGTCTAATGTTTTAGCCGCTGTGCCACTAGGATTTCTTCAACTAGAATGTTGCTGTTGTTAAGTGCCTTGAGTCAGTTCTGACTCACAGTTACCACGTATAGGGTATCTGAGGAGCAGTTGGTGTGAGTTTGAACCACTGACCTTCTCATTAGCAGCCATGTTTATCCTACAGCACCACACAGGACCCCTCAACTATAATAGTAGAATACAAAGCTTATGTCTATTGAACATGTAATAAGGAACATGAGCTTCAAAGCTATTTGAAAACTTGCCAAAGTGCATTCCTCTACAAAGTAGAAGAACTGGTTATGAAATTTAGGTCTGTCTGGAGAAAAACCTGTGTGCTCTGGACTTTTCTTTGGATGTTTTCCTCTAGTCTAATGATGCTCCCTGTACATGACAACTCTACTCTGCAACATATAGACTTGAATCAAAATAAACTCTATAGCAACTGGGTTGGATTTTGATAGTCATTTTCCTCAACAATTTTCCTTGCCTTATTTCTTTTTTCACAGTTCACAAGGACAATTCATGGTTAAAGTTACTCTGATTAACAGGCTCAATACCTAATCTTATACTATGCATGTGTTGAAAATGACGTACTGAATATATTTCAATAGAAGTAGAGATGGTGGTGGTGCTGTGCTGTGGAGTTGGTTCCGACTCATAGTGACCCTGTACAGGGTTTCCGAGGCTGTAAATCTTTACTGGAGCAGAAAGCCTCATCTTTCTCCTGCGGAAAGATAACAATGTTAAAATAGTCTCCAACCAGGCTAAAATGATGCTTTTTTCTACTACATTTTCTGAGAGCAACTAGGGGAAGTATACAGAGCTTTTTGTGTGGCACTGTTGGATAAGCATTGGACTGCTAACCATAAGGTTAGCAGTTCAAGCTTATCAGCTGTTTCTCAGAAATCCATACAGAATCACTATGAGTCAGAACCAACTGATGGCATTTGACAACAGCGTAAGTAGCTTCTAGTTAATTTCATAGAGTTCTAGGGAAGCTTGTAGGATAAGCATGGTATTACTGTATTCTATTATTCAAAACAGGAACCAAGGAGTCTTCCTTGCGTCTACCTCAAAACCATACTATGTGTTCAGCATTGTTTTCTCCATACCCACTGCCACTACACAGGACTAAGCAGCCATTGTTTCTCACAAAGAATATTCAAATAGCTTGCCAATTGGCTTCCTACTTTTCTCTAACTGTCTTGTTTTTCAAATAGCAGCCTTACTGTTCTTCGGAAAATGAAACCAGATCATCTTACTCCCTTGCTTAGAAATTTTCTATGGTTTCCCATTGTACTGAGAGCAAATTCTGTGCTAGCTGCTGTGATGTAACAGACCTGGATAATAGCTCCCTGGTATCCTCTCAGTCATGATCTCCACTCGCCATCTTTCTCACTGTTTTTAGGCATAATTTACCTCATTGCAGTTTATCACATAAGTCCTTACCCACCTGAGACACAATACACAACTGTTCTTTATCTGAGAATGCTCTCCCTGCCATTCTACACAAGGCTTCTCATCACCCCACTGTTGCTCAAAATAATAATCTGTCCTCAGAGAAGTATCACCCATTCATTCTCTAATCCAACACCATACTCATTTCCATTTAAAAGTCTTCTTAGTTTGTACTTACATCATTAGTCACATGTTTCAGTGTTTATTATCTTTAAAATAAGCATTTACACTAGACTTTAGAGAACACCAAACATATGTACCTGACCCAGAATACGTGATTAATAAGGTCCATAGACTAATGAATGTGATATGACACAAATTAACAGTACTCAGGGAAGTATTATATAGATTCGAAAGATTTCCAAAGTCATGAAGAAATAGTAACTCATTGTTGTTGTTGTTGTTAAGTGCCATCAAGTTGGTTCCAACCCAAAGTGACCCTGTATCGAGTTTCCAAGGACCAGCTATTGAGCTTGAACCACCGACTTTGCAGTTCAAACCAACTTTGCAGTTCAGGGCATTAACCCATAGCACCACACCAGAACTCCAAATTCCTTGTTAGAATAGTTATTAAATGCCTTCTTGTTGTTGTTATATACCATTGAGTCATTTCCAACTCATAGTGAATCTCCATACCCAAGAATGAAACATTGCCAGGTCCTGCACTATGCTCACAACTGAACCTATGTTGTAGCCACTGTGTCAGTCCATCTTATTGAGATCTTTATCTTTTTCACTGACCCTCACTTTACCCAGCATGACTAGTCCTTCTTGACAACATGTCCAAAGTATGCTGAGACAAAGTCTCACCATCCTTGCTTCTAATGAGCATTCTGCCTTTACTTCTTTCAAGACAGATTTATTTATTCTTCTGGCAGTTCATAATATATTTATTATTTCTCATCAACACATAGTTCAGAGGTGAAAATTCTTTTTCAGTCTTCCTTATGCATTGTTTAGGTTCCCCATACATCATATGTGGCAGTTGATTCATAGCTGTGGTTTTTAAGTGCCATCTAGTCAGTTCTGACTGACTAGAACTGACTAAGGAGCTCTGGCAGCATAATGGTTATG
>NW_006408804.1:1778007-1780307 GCF_000296735.1 Chrysochloris asiatica
TTGTGGTTAGCAGTCCAGTGCTTATCCTACAGCAACAGATCAGGACCCCAATTAATGCATGGTGGTGGTGTGCCATGGAGTCAGTCCAACTTATAGTGATATTAAACAGGGTTTCTGAGACTGTAAATCTATGGGAGCAGAAAGCCTCATTTTCCCTCCATGGAATGGCTGGTAGTTTCAAACTGCTGACTCTGAGGATAGCAGCCTGACTTGCAACCACAGAGACAGGCTGAAATGCAAGAATTTTAGGAGCTTGGTGTTGAAAACCTAATAGGTAGTTAATATGATGGTGGTGGTGGTTATGTATCTTTATAGGGTTTCCAAGGCTGTAAATCTTTATGGAAACAGAAAGCCTCATCTTTCTCTTGAGGAGTGACTAATCGATTTGAACTATTGACCTTGCAGTTAGAAGCTCAACTCACAACCCACTACTCTACCAGAGCTCCTTAGCTGCTTAATATGGTGGTGGTGGCGGTTGTGTGCCACTGAGTTGGTTCCAACTCATAGTGACCCTGTATAGGGTTTCTAAGGCTATAAATCTTCAAAGGAGCAGAAAGCCTCATTTTTCTTCTGTAGAGCTAATGGTAGATTTGAACTACTGACCTTATGATTAGCAGTCCAGCTGATAATCCTCTGCAGTACCAGAGTTTCTTTAGCTGCTTAATTATAAGTTGCTTAATTAATCTGTAGCCATCAAGTTGATTCCAACTCATGGAGTCCTCTTGTATGTCAGAGTAGAGCAATTCTCCATAGGTTTATTGATTGGAGAATTTTTTTGGAAGTAAATTGCAGGGTTGTTGGGGAACTTGAACCTCTAATATTTTCCAGATTGCAGTCAAGCATGTTAAACATATGTACCAGCCAGGAGTCCTAGCGTGGCACTGTGGGTTAGTGCTTTGGACTGCAAGGTCGGTTTGAACCACAAAGTTAGTGGTTAAAGCTCACCAGTTATTCCTCAGAAACCCTATACAGAGTAGCTTTGGGTAAGAACTGACTCAAAAGCACTTAACAACAACAATAGAAACACTCATGTTGGTTAGCTTTACTATAATAATAGTGTATTCTTGCTGCACCTGCTAGATGGGGAAAGAAAGTGATATTAATATAAATATAAATAGCAATGATCCAAATTATTTTTTAATGCAGAAAGTAAAAACAAGCCTGATTGTCAGATGCTAGGAAACTTTTGAGTTTAGCCATGACCTCAACATTATATTCACGTGGACAAGGAGTAAGGAAAAGCTCCCGTTTTCCCAAGTATCTTTAATAATACATTCATACTGTGTGGTTTGCCTTGATGAAAAGTAAGTTTCACTACATGTGAACATTTTATGGGAAGAATTTAAAAACAAAACCATTTTTGACAAAGCTTAAAATGCCTTTCATTTAGACAAGTGATAGTCTGGTTTTGATATTTAGCTGAATGTTAAGAAAAAACTCAAAAACATTCCATTGATATTACAGAATTGACAACAGTGGCAGGAAACTTCAATTATGAAGGCTCAGTTCCTCTCATTATTGCAGCTTTAGGAATTATCACTGACATCTCCATTCTTCTATATTACTTCAACATCTGGCTAACAGGAAGCATTATGATTTGTCTGTCTTGCTAGTAGACATAGTCCATCAGTAATTTAAAACTAACAAAGGAGAACTTTTAATATATCACAAGAGTCTTCCATTTTCACCAATACCTCCATAACTTTAAAAACCAAAATGCAATTGATTGATGTCAGATACGGCTATTCTTATGTATTGATTTGTTTTATCTTATAATAGCTTACAGTAGAATTTATGTGTCCAGGATCTCTGTCACTCACTCAGATGACCCAGATTACATTCTTGGGATTGTTTACGTTTCTTTTGGCTAAAATCCTAAACTTTGGACAATAGTATGCTTCCCCCTTACAAGTATTTAAAGACCAAAACAGTTTTAATTACCAAAGATGTTTTAATGCTGAAGATTACATCAAACAGTATGGGAAGACATCCCTAACTTCCTTAACAATGACACTGGATCTCTCCCTGCAACATCCCCCTCCCACCTTGTTTTAAGTTTTTACATTAATTCACATGGTTTTATAGACATTCTTAGCTGTGGTGACCTCACCATAGTAAACATAATCATAATGTATAAATATATGGCTAGAATGACCACACATTCCTGGTTTTCTTTGCCTCGTTTTATTGTCAAAAGTGTCCTGGTTTGGAAAATGAAATACATAGTCATTGTATTTGGAAATGTGTAGGTAAATATGGATGGAATCCCTTGCTGAATTTTCTACCTCCCAATTTCAAGC
>NW_006408804.1:1780672-1781402 GCF_000296735.1 Chrysochloris asiatica
GTAGGGGTCATTCTTGGTTGAGGTTTCTTAGACCTGGCATTGCATGGGAATTCTCATTCAAGGAAACTGGTATCGTTTTTTAAAAAATGAAGAATGTAAAGGAAATATTGTACAGGAAAATGAAGACACACACACAAACAACAGAGGATTCTTTAAAGCATTCAAAACTGAAAATAGTCAGAGGTGGCTATCGAAGTTGTAATCAAGAGTCCAGAATTTGATCTCAGAAATGAAGACAAATACAAAAGAGAATTTCAACTGAAACTTTTATTTTTAACTCCACCTGTAAGTCCATCACTAGTCTATCAGTTTGTCCTATTGTGGTAACTTGTGTGTTACTGTGATTCTAGAAACTATGCCATGGATATTTTAAATATCACAAGGGTCAACCATGGTAGGCACATTTCAGATGAACTTCCAGACAAAGACAGCCTAGGAAGAAGGAAAGACAGACTACTTCCAAATATTTAGTCACTGAAATCATTATAAAAATCAATGGAACATTGTAAGGTAGCATAAGAATAATGACTATTGAAACATGATGAAGAGCACCAGAATATTGTCAGATACAGTGCCAGAAAATGAGCTCCTCAGGTTGGTTGGAAGGCACTCAAAATACCACAAGGGAGGAGATGCCTCCTTAAAGTACAGTTGATCTTGATGATGCAAATGGAGTAAAGCATTCAGGACCTGCATTATTTTCCAGATTGCAGTCAAGCATGTTAAACAT
>NW_006408804.1:1781525-1801463 GCF_000296735.1 Chrysochloris asiatica
AATGACACATTGAAGAGGAATGGGGCTGCATTCATCATCAAAAAGAACATACCAAGATCCGTCTTGAAGTACAATGATGTTCGTGATAGGATAATATCCATACACCTACAAGGAAGACCAATTAATACCACTATTATTTAAATTTAGGCACCAACCACTAAAGCCAGTGATGATGAAATTAAAGAATTTTATTGACTTCTTCCATCTGAAGTTGACCAAATATGCAATCAAGATGTATTATTAATTACTGGTGATTGGAATGCAAAGGTTGGAAACAAAGAGGAAGGACCAGTAGTTGGGAAGTATGGCCTTGGTGATAGAAAGGATGCTGGAGATTTCATGATAGAATTTTGCAAGACCAATAACTTCTTCTTTACCAATACCTATTTTAAACAGCATAAAAGATGACTATGCACATTGACCTCTACAGAAGGGATGCACAGAAATCAAACTGACTACATCTGTGGTCATTTGCCCAAACAAGGCTAGGGGCATGTTGTAAAATGGACCATCAGTTACATATATGCAAGTTCAGCCTGATGCTGAAGAAAATGAAAACAAATCCATGAGAGCCAAAATATGACCTTGATCATATTCCACCAAAATTTCAAGAACAGATTAGGTCCATTAGACACTAAAGACCGAAGACCAAAAGAGTTGTGGGATAACATCAAGAACATGATACAGGAAGAAAACAAAAGGTCATTAAAAAGACAAGAAAGAAGGAAAAGGCCAAAATGGATGTCAGAAGAGACCCTGAAACTTGCTCTCCAGCATAGAGATGCTAAAGAAAATGGAAAAAATGAGGAGGTAAAAGAGCTGAATAGAAAACTTCAAAGGGCAGCTCAAGAAGACAAAAGTCAAATATTGTAACAAAATGTGCAAAGACCTGGAGTTAGAAAAACAAAAAGGAAGAACATGCTCAGCATTTCTCAAGCTTAGGGAGCTGAAGAAAAATTCAAGCTTCAATATTGAAGGCTTGTCAGCTTGAGGACTAAGGTGTGCCTGACCCAAGCCATGGTATTTTCAATAACCTCATGTGGATGTGAAAGCTGGACAGTGAATAAGGAAGATCATAGAAGAGATGCCTTTGAGTTGTGGTGTTGGAGGAGAATACTAAAAGTGCCATGGACTGCCAAAAGAACCAATAGATCTGTTTTGGAAGAAGTGCAGCCAGTGGGCTCCTTGGAGACCAGGATGGCTAAGCTTCGTCTCTCATACTTTGGACATACTGTCAGGAGGGAACAGTCACTGGAGAAGGATGTCATGCTGGGTAAGATGGAGGGTCAGAGAAAAAGAGGAAGACCCCCAACGAGATGAATCAGCCAGGTGGCATCATTGATGGCATCAAGTGTGGCAGTGGTAGTGAGGTTGGCCCAGGATTGGACATTGTTTCGTTTTGCTGTGCATGGGGTCGCTATGAGTCAGTTCTGACTTGATGGCACCTGACAACAACAACAACAACAATGGGGAAAATATTGAATGATGCAGAAGGCATCAAAAGAAGGTGGAAGGAATACACACAGTCACTGTACCAAAAAGAAAAGGTTAGTACTCAACCAGTTCAAGAGGTTGCATATAACATAGAGGAATGGTACGGCAAGAAGAAGTCCAAGGTACATTGAAGGCATTGACAAAGAACACTGCACTGGAAATTGACAGACTACAAATTGAAATCTTCTGACAAACTGATGCAGCACTGGAAGCACTCACTCATCTATGCCAACAAATTTGGAATACAACTACCTGGCTCACTGACTGGAAGAAATCCATACTTGTTCCTATTCCAAAGAGAGGTTACACAACGGAATGCAGAAATCAATGGACAATATAATTAATATTTCATACAAGTAAAATTTGTTAAAGACAACCCAAAAATGGTTGCAAATGTACATTGACAGAAAACTGCCAGAGGTACAAGCCAGATTCAGATGAGGATGTGGAACAAGAGATATAATTGCTGATATCAGATGGAGCTTGGATGAAAGCAGGAAACACCAGAAAGATGTTTATTTTTGTTTTATTGACTATGCAAAGGCTTTCTATTGTGTCAAATATGACAAGCTATGAAGAACATTGTGAAGAATGAGTTTTCCAGAACATTTAATTGTGTTCATGAGGAACCGGTACCTAGACCAAAAGGCAGTTTGTTCAAACAGAACAAGGGAACATTGAATGGTTTAAAATTAACAAAGGTGTACACCAGTGTTGTAGTCTTTCACCATATTTATTCAATCTGTATGCTGAGCAAATAATTCAAGAAGCTGGATTATATAAAGAAAATGTGACTTCAGAATTTGAATCAGACTCACCTGTAATATGCAAATGATACAACCTTGCTTGTTGAAAGTGATGAAGACTTAAAACTATTTACTGATAAAGATCAAAGACCATAGCCTTTGGTATGAGTTACACCTCAATGTATATTTTTTTCCATCCTTTAACTTAAATCTGTTTCTGTCTTTGTGTGTAAGGTGTGTCTCTTGCAGGATCTTGTTTCCTTATACTTCTGCCACTCTCTGTCTCTTCACTAGTGCATTTAATCCGTTGACAGTCAGTGTGATTATTGATAGGTATTGATTAATTGCTGTCATTGTGTAGGGTTTTTTTGTTTGTTTGTTTTTGTTTTGTGATGCTGCTGGTTTCTTTGTTCTGCATGCTTTCCTGTGCTGAATTCATGTGTGGGTTTTTTTTGTGTGTGTTCTTGATTGTCAGTTTTCTCATAGTCTTAATGTTTTCATTTTCTTCTTGGATTTTCATTTTCTTGGTATGTTGCGAAGTATCAATTTCCTTTGAGGTTATCCTATATTCTATTTAACTTTTTCCTCCATTTAAAACAGTCTATTTTATCCTGCAATCTACCTGACCTCCTCACCACCAGGATCTCTATTCTTATATTTTTACCTTCTTTAACACTGCACTTGTTTTGAACTGACCTCCCAGATCTTCTGAATGTGTTCTTCTAGTTTTATTCTGTTCTGGACTCTTCCATCTGTTGATTGAGTTCCAGGTGGTGCTGCCATGTATGTCAATCTCTGGTTGTTGTCTGTTCTTGTTGGTTCTTAGTCCAAAAAACTCCCTTTAGGATGTTTTGAAGTGCTGGGTTGGCTTTGACAAAGTCCCTTAGCTTCTGTTTATCCTAGAATGTTTTTATTACACCATTGTATTTGATTGAAGCTTTTCTGAGCAGATGATTCTTGGTTGGCAGTTTTGTTTTGTTTTTTAATTTCAGGGTTTTTTATATGTCTTCCCATTGCCTTCTTGTCTGCATGGTTTCTGCTGAGAGATCAGAGCTTAATTGTATTTGCTTTTAAGTAATACTTGTCTTTTCCTCGCTGCTTCAGGATTTTCTCTTTATCTTTGATTTTAGAGAGCTTGATTATGATATGTCTTGGAGATTTTCTTTTGGGGTCTATCCTTCCTGGGGTTTGTTGAGCTCCCTCCTCTATTTCCACACATGCTCTTAATGTTACAGTGCTTTAAACACCAAGGCTATCCTGACTGATCTCTCCCAGATACTGATCTTCAACTTCGATCACTTCCTTAAGTATCAATATAAGTCAAGCTCATAAATGCTGATTTGTCATCTCCTCATGGATGTTTCAAACTTAATCTGAAAAAATAATACTTCTAATTCCATTTCTTTCCAACTCCAACACACACACACACACACACACACACACACACACACAGCATCTATTCCTGTTACCATCCCAATGTTGCTAAATGGCAACTTCAATCTACCAGATGATTGGTCATAAGCCTTAGTGTCATCTTGGAAATCCTCTTTTTTTACTGACACACTATATCCAATCCCAGCAAATTCTTTCTTCTCTGCCATCTAAATATATCTGGAATCTATTCTAATCCATGCTCCCATTATCACTTGCCTATTGAAATAGTCCATTCCCCAAGTGATCTCTTGCAAAGAAAGAATTTTCGAAAATTCAAGTCAGATCTTTCAAAATCCACCTGCTTTTTATATGACTTAAATTAAAATCTGAACTCTTTACTATGAATTCCTCTCATATCCTTTCCCATCACACTGTATTTGAAAAAGTTAATCATGGCCTCATCTCAAGAATTTTTTGACTTAACCCCTTTCCTTATCTGCAGTGCCCTTTGTCTGGATGACTATGTGGCTTGCTTCCTCACTTTCTTTCGTGTTTCTATGCTAATGGGATGTGTCTTTATTGAGGAACATCTCTGCAAACTCTTCAGCCTCTTACTCTAACTGCTTTCTGTTTATCATACTTTGTACTGACATACTATTCAGGCTTTTCTTCTTCTTGTTTATTGCAGCATACTTTTTCCTACTAGACTGTATGCTCCATAAGAACATGGTATTTATCTGTTTTTTTCCTACTGTGTTTCCAAAACCACAGACTAGTGCCTGACATGTAGTAGGAGTTCAATAAATACATGTTGAAGTAATTAAAGGTGCTTCCCAATATCACCTCTAAACCTTTAACTCAGAACTTGTATTTGGTGCTAGGGAGTTTCAAAGTTAACCAGCCTTCTAGTGCAACATTTACTCCTCTGGATTTTTAAATAATTTATTATGTGAGGTGGCATGAAAGTGATGTATTAGGCAGCAAATTGAAAAAAAATATAAATTTGAAATATAGGCAGCAGAAATGGAATGAGTATTGATTATGTGGTTGAGGTTAATTAGTAAGCAGATTCTTAATTATTATCAGACTTATTAAAGTTTTTACTTGCAGAATTACTAAAATTTTTACTTTATAGAAACTATTTTCCTGTATTCTGTTGACAACACCAAAGGAATTTGAGAATTTCCTTTTGCAAAAATATATGTGAATTTTTTACATAACAAAAACCATGTGAGCATATATTTTTTATGCACTGTAATTTATAATGGACAACACATGTAAATAAATCTACCGATGAAGAAAATATTTTTAAGGGAATAAGTTATAAATATTTTATAAGTTAGAAGAGCTTTCTGTCTGTATATTTTTATGAACCTCAAAATGTTCTGATTCCTCAGCATAATTCTGACAATGTAGTAACATTGCTATGTTTACATATCTTTAAATTCTTTAAAGTAGGAGACAGATGAAGATTTTTGTCCCTGGAAGATTTAAAATTTGGGTAACCCAACATAGGGTCGCTATGAGTTGGAATCAATTCAAGGGCAGTCAACAATAGCACAAATTCTTTAAATGTTTGGAATGGAATAATTTGTCTTTTTTTTGCTCCATAGACCAAGTCTAGCATTAAAACAGAATCGTCCTGAATTAAGAGAAATGAAACAAAGAAGCTATATCAAGAGACCATTTTGAATCTAATGATCTGTTCCAACAATAGTATGTTTTCCAGATTTTTCTGTCCTTAATGACACATCAAGCAGCCTTTAAAAAAATAAATTTGCACTGAAGTAGACAAACAATAGGACTTTTGTCACTCACAAAGATGCTCTTCAGAGAGAGATGTAATGTGCAGTTCTACTTTTTCTCAGTAATAACAGACCCGAGATATATTTAAGTTCCTATTTTCCAGTCATATCTCTAAGTCAACAAACTGTTAGTAAGACTATGTGAATAATATGATCTTAAAATAAAATTTGCTTCCTATTTGTAAAAGAATATAAAACCATTTTTTTTTCCCTTAGTGTTGTTACTCCAAGGCTGTTGGTTAAAATAAAATGGATTGATAATTTTAGGTAATTTTGGCAATTGAAAAGTCTAGTCAGCAAGGCACTAAGCCACATAGGAGATTTAGAGAACTCTCCAATATTGACTTTCTTTCATCTTTGGTTTATTTATTATCATACAATCATTATTTTAAAAAAACATATTATGTAATCATGTCTTTTTCTCTAACACACCCCTATGTATAATAATGGTGCTGTATAGTGGTTTAGGCGTCCTGGTGTGACACTGTGGTCTAATGTGTCAAACTGCATATAGTATGAATAACTATGATGGAAGGATCCAATCCTGCTGTACAACTTTCTTGGTTATAAACCATTTAATAACTCTTTGTTCTGTTCGAACCACATGAGCACAAGTAAATGTTCTGAAATACCCATTCTTTGCAATGTTATCCACAGTTATAATCCACACAGTCAAATGCCTTTGGATAGTCAATAAATCACACAAAAAACATCTTTCTGGTATTCTCTACTTTCAGCCAAGATTCATCAGACATCAACAATGGTATCCCTCATTCATGTCCTCTTCTGAATGTGGCTTGAATTTTTGGCAGCTCCCTGTTGATGTACTGTAACCATTTTAAAATTATGTTTAGCAAAATTTTACTTGCATGCGAAATTAATGGTATTGTTTGACAATTATTCTGTTGGGTCTCTTTTCTTTGAAATTTGTCACAATCAACTCTACAACACTTAACAATCAATAACAGTAGCACTAATATAGTCACTCAATTTTACTTAGAATATTGTTTCTCTTCTATTTATTTTTCCATGTTTCTAGTTAGTTTTTGTTTGCCCATTTACATACTGTACTCTTTGGAAAGAAGACACAAAACACAGGCCTCACTTATGGAGTGGACATCCCACTACATACAGATGATGGTAATATGGATAGTAATATGCAGAGGAACTGCTTAATTAGAATTCTTCTACAAGAAATTTGTCTCTTTTCCCCCATTTATTTTTCATTCTATTGTTTTTAACCTATGTAGAAAGGATGGCTTGGGAGGTAGCATCTGACCTCCTCTTAACTTCACAACAGAGAAAGAGAACAAAACTCAGCATCAGTCCAAAGCCAGTTTCCATGAGGCTAGTTCAGAGACATGCCTGTACCTTCTTTCCATCTTTATTAATTCTGGCACCAACTGTCCCTCCCGTGGCACTCTACTGTGTTCCATACCCAGTGGACATACAGAACTCACAGACTATACTCATCATTAGGGAGGTTAACAGGCTACAATTCAGGATCAGAAATGCTGAGAGTACAATTTTTCCAGGAAGCACAGCTTCTTCTCAGCCAGTCATGCCCACAGGGTGTGTTGGGACAATGTTATAAAACTCTTTTAGGGCTACTGATAAATGCTCAAAGTGCACTCCATTCTTCTACAAACCTAAGCCCAAAGGTCCTTGGATCTAGTACCCCAACTAAATGCCTGGAGGAAACACATTCTACAAATGAGCCTCTTGACCCAGAGCACCCTGCTTTATTTGCTCTATGGGTTGGAAAGGCCACCACTCTGTTTTGTGCTCTAGCACTTGTTTCTGCTGCTGTTTCTCCTCTGCTGCTCCTCTAGGGTGCCAGCTCTTCTTATCCTGGATGGAGGCAGTTCAACACAGAGGGATCACAGGATCCAAAGAACACACTGCAGTCTTGGTTTTCTTCCTTGTTGGTAGTGAGATCCCCCCACCCCCTTCTGTGGCTCATTCTAAACACAGCAGGATGGCACTTTAGAGTTCCAAGTTTTTGCAATCACTACTAACAATCATTCACAGCAGAATCAGCATCTATCCACACTTTTTCTTACCTAGATCCATTTGTTGTTGTGAAGTGCCCTCGAGTTGGTTCCAACCTATATCAACCTGTATAGAGTTTCCAAGGAGCAGCTGGTGAGCTTGAACTACCGACCTTGCGTTCAAATGGCTTTGCAGTCTGACACATTAACCTACAACACCACACCAGGACCTAGATCCATTGTTGTTGTTGTTGTTGTTGTTGTTAGGTGCCATTGGGTCAGTACCGACTCATAGCAACCCTATGCACAGCAGAACATAACACTGCCCGATCATGCCACGCTTGAGTATGTTGATGCTGCTACTTGGCCAATCCATCTTGTCGGAGGTCTTCCTCTCTTCCTCTGACCCTCCACCTTACCAAACATGATATCCTTCTCCAGCTACTGGTTCCTCCTGACAATATGTCTGACATATGAGAGACAAAGTTTGGCCATCCTGACCTCCAAGGAGATCTCTGGCTGTACTTCTTCCAACACAAATCTGTTGGTTCTATGGACAGCCCATGGCATTTTCAGTATTCTCGTCCAACACCATAACTCAAAGGCATCAATTCTTCTACGGTCTTCCTTATTTACTGTCCAGCTTTCACATGCATATGAGGTATTCAAAATACCGTGGCTTGGGTCAGGCACACCGTAGTCATCAGGCTGACATCTTTGCTCTTCAACACTTTAAAAAGGTCTTGTGCAGTAGACTTGCCCATTGCAATACGTCATTTGATTTCTTGACTGCTGCTTCCACGACTCATGCTTCATCCAAGAAGAATGAAGTCCTTGCCAAATTCAATCTATTCTCCATTGTTAAGAATGTTGTTTATTGGTCCAGTGGTGAGGATTTTTGTTTTCTTTACATTAAGATGCAATCCATACCTAAGGCTGTGCTCATTGATCTTCATCAGTAAATATTTTAAGTCCTCTTTACTTTCAGCAAGCAAAGTGGTATCATCTGCATATTGCAGGTTGTTAATGAGTCTTCCTCCAATCCTGATGCCACATTTTTCTTCATAGAACTCAGCTTCTCAGATGATTTGCTCAGCATACAGGTTAAATAAGTATGCTGAAAGACTCTTTTGCACACCTTTCTTAATTTTAAACCATTCAATGTTCCCATGTTCTGTTTGAACAACTGCCTCTTTGTCCAGGTAAAGATTCCTCATGAACACAATTAAGTGTTCCAGAATACTAATAATAATGTTGTCCATAGCTTGTCATTTTCCACACAATCAAAAGTCTTTGTGTAGTCAATAAAGCACAGGTAAACACCCTTCTGATATTCTCTGCTCTCAGCCAAGATCCACTGGACATCAGCAATGTATCTCTCATTGCACAGCCTCTTCTGAATCCAGCTTGAACCTCTGGAAGTTCTGTGTCAATGTATGACTGTAGCTGTGTCTGTATTACTTTTAGTAAAACTTCACTCGTGTGGGTATCAAAGATATTGTCCGATGATTTCCGCATTCCGTTGGATCAACTCTCTTTGGAATGGGCACAAATATGGATCTCTTCCAATCAGTTCACCAGACAGTTGTCTCCCAAATTTCTTGGCAGAGATGAGTGAGTGCCTCCTCACTTTCTTGAAAGATTTTAATTTTATTCCATCAATTTCTGGTGCCTTGTTCTTTGCCAATTCCTTCAATACACCTTGGACTTCCTCCTTCAGTATCATTGACTCTTGATCATATGCTACCTCTAGAAACAGTTGAACATTAACCATTTCCTTTAGGTACAGTGACTCTATGTATTCCTTTCATCTTCTCTTGATGCTTTCTGCATCATTCAATAATTTGCCCAGAGAATCTTTCAGTAACAAAAGTTGAGGCTTGAATTTTTTCTTCATTTCCCCAGCTTGAGAAATGCTGAGTGTGTTCTTCCTTTTGGGATTTCTGATTCCAGATCTTTGCACATTTTGTTGTAATATTTAGCTTTATCTTCTCGAGCTGACCTTCTCATTTTTTCTATTTGTCTTAGTATCTCTATGCTGGAGAGCAAGTTTCAGTGTCTTTTCTGACATCCATTTTGACCTTTTCCTTCTTTCTTGTATTCTTAATGACTTTTTGCTTTCTTCAGGTATGATGTTCTTGATGTCATCCCACAACTCTTCTGGTCTTCGGTCTTCAGTGTTTAATGTATCAAATATGTTCTTCAGATGATCTCTAAATTCAGGTGGGATATATTCAAGGTCATATTTGGGCTCTTGTTTTTCATTTTATTCAGCTTCAGTTTGAATTTGTATATGAGTAATTGATGGTCTGGTCCACAGTCTGCCCTGGCTTTGTTTTCACTGATGATATGGAGCGTTTCCATCGTCTTTTTCCGCAGATGTAGTCAATTTGATTGCTATGTATTCCATCTGGTGAGGTCCGTGCGTATATTCATCTCTTACGCTATCTACAGAAGGTACTTGAAATGAACACATCATTGGTTTTGCAGAATTCTATCATGTGATCTCCAGCATCAATTCTATCACCAAGGCCATATTTTCCAACTACTGATCCTTCCTCTTTGCGCCCAACCTTTGCATAGCAATCACCAGTAATGATCAATACAACTTGATTCCATGTTTGATCCGTTAGGAAAGAGAAAATACATCCAATCTGCATGATCTCACCTAGCTGTTTGTTGGTGGTTACAAAGATAATGGCTAGAAGAACCATTTTAATTACTTACTGCTCTGCAACCTAGTTTTAATGTTATAGTTAAAATATATTTCTCATAGACTTTATAAAGTTAGGTCTTGCTTTACTACCTGTTTAGATTTTATACTGTTAACATAGTTATTGCTGTTGGTTTTTAGTCTATCATCTTGCTATTTATTTGTGACATATTTTCCTCTGGTTCAAATTTTGCTTCTTTGGATCTTGCTTTCTTTTGGATAAACAGAGCATTTTTAGTATTCTGTTTTACATTACCTACTATAGTGTGTTGGTCTTTTAGAGTCCTGGTGTGCTGCTGCAGGATAATACACTGGGCAGTTTGAACTGCAAGGTCAAAGGTTCAAACTCATTAGCCTCTCCTCAGAAATCTTATACAGAATTGCTATGAGTTGGAACTGACTGGACAGCATTTAACAAAATGGTCTTTTGGGGAGCTTTCTGGCTCTGTAGGATAAACGTTGGGTCACTAATCACAAAGTTGGCTGTTGGAACTCACCAACCACTCCTTGGGAGAAGGATGACGGTTTCTTTTCCTGCAAACATTTACAGTCTTGGAAGCCCTCAGAGTCCTTGTGTGACACTGTAGGATAAGCAATGGGCCAGAAGGTCCATTGAACTGCAAGGTCGGCAGTTCAAACTTATCAGCATCTCCTTGGAAATCCTATAAAGGGTCACTGTGAGTCAGAACCAAGTCTTCAGCACTTAACAACAACAACATGAGTCTGAACTGATTAGATGGCACTTAAGAAAACAACATGGTCTTTTAGTTGTAATTTTTCTTTCTTTCTTTCTTTCTTTTTTAGTGGCTTTTCAAGGATTTAAAAGATAAATTGTTTCATAATCTGTTCTTTATTCCTCTTTCCTTTTTTTTCTACGTTCTTTGGATTAATTGCATCTTTTTTTCACTATTCTCTTTTGTATAATTTGTTGATTTATTAACTAAATTCTTCAAATAATGTTATAGTACCTCACTTATAAGAAGGTTTTAATAATATACTTCTATTTCCTATGCTTTGTGCTTTGTGATATTCCTATCACTTTTAATAATTCTACATGTTAAAACCCACAATATAATTTTATTGCAGTAAATAATTTTTAAATGATAATAAAACAATATATTTAGGTTCAGATATTTACCACTTTCATACTCTTTATTTTTTGTATCATTTTGAGTTTCTAACTGGCATCATTTCATTTTGCCTGAGGAGCTTTGTCTAACATTTTTCCCAATATATGTCTCTCAGTGATACATTCTTCCATCTTTTGTTTGCCTGAAAGTATAACCATTATCCATATTTAAAAGAATAAATATTTTTATTTTAGAATAATTTGGAATTGCTGAAAAATTAGAAACACAACACAGAGTTCATGAATGTCCCTCACCCAGTATTCTCTTTTGTTAGCATAATATTATGGGTTGTGGGGTCAGTTCAATGAGTGTGTTTCTATATAGTATGGAAGAAATCACTGGGGCTAGATTTTGTGACTGCTTAAATTTTTTCAATATGCAGTGGAGAACCTTTGGGAAGAGGAGTGAAACAGTATGTGAAATGTCATATTGAATGCTGTAAATTGAAGCAGGGAGCCTGACTCTATTATTTGGTGGTGGTGGTGGTGTGCTGTGAAGTCAGTTCTGACTCATAGGTATCCTACATAGGGTTTCTAAGACTGTAAGTCTTTACAGGAGCAGAAAGCCTCATCTTTCTCCTGTGAAATAGCTGATAGCTTCAAAGTGCTGACTTTGAGGTTAGCAGCCTGATTCGTGATGCTACCAGAGCTCCTTGATTCTATTACTTACATCATGACTAATTTAGGTGTGCTTGTAAACTTCCTGAGTATGCATTCCCATCTGGAATGAATAATATTTATTTCACAGTATAGTTATGTGAAGTAGTTCAGACAATTTACATGAAAGCATTTTGTAAAAAAGAGGCAACACTGAAAATGATTTTGTTATTATAGTGGTTATAAAGAGTATGGCATAAACAATATTTCAAGTGACGATTTTGTAATGGCATTCCAGATGGAATATAAGAGGGAGGCTGGGGAAGCCAGCTGAACAGAATGGTTTCCTCTTTGGCCTAAGAACTTTTTAAACCTTTATCACAGTTAATGCTTGCTGAATAGAAAAGGACAGGACATTCTGACCCACAGTACTACATCTCATACTTTAATATGAATATAAATCACTTGGGAATCTTGTTAAAATATTAATTCTGATTAAGAAGTTTGGAATGGGGACTAAGAGTCTACATTTCTAACACCTGCACCCCTAGGATGATGCCAATGAAGCTAATTCCTGGAACACACTTATATAACATGAATTCAGAGGAAAAAATAGAAGATAAACTCACAGATGTAGTCTAGATTCTAGGTGACAGCTAGATTTTCCTTCAGTTTTAATCAATTCCTGAGAGTGAAAAAAATGAAATCTTTGTCATTGTGAAGGGACTCCTCAGCTATGCACTTTGAACATTAAAGGTCATATTTTATTTAAAGAACGACTGTCCTTTTCCTTACTTTTGAGTTAGTTACAATTTTAAATCCTTTTCAATTGTTCCATGCCCCCTTTATTAGTTAACTATATGGAAATGAGCATCTTGGTGTGGTACTGTAGGATAAACACTGTACTGCTAACTGCAAGGTCCATGGTTCAAACTCACCAGCTGCTCCACAAAAACCCTAAACAGTGTTGCTATGAGTCAGAACCAACTCGTTAGCACACAACAACATCATGATAGTAGTGAAGGAGCCTTGTGGACTGTAGAGTAAGAGCTGGTCTGCTAGCCATAAAGTCAATAGTTCAAACCCACCACCTGATCTGTTGCAGAAAGATCAGATTTTCTGTTCTGGTGGAGATTTACAATCCATGAAAACACTACACAAGGTTGCTGTGAGTCAGAATCACTCAGTGGCAGTAGGTTTGGTTTGATTTGGTAATAGTAGTGATTCCTGGTAGTGCTGTTGGTTAGGCATTGGGCTGTTAACCACAAGGTGGTGTTGGTCATTGAATCGGTTCTGACTCATAGTGATCCTGTATAGGGTTTCCAAGGAATGGCTGGTGGGTTTGAATTGGCAACCTTGTGATAATTATTAGCAGTCAGTCTAATTAATGTCTTTCCTACAGGCCCACCATCAAGACTGCAATTACAAGGTTGATGGCTAAAAAACTAACTAGCTATTCTGCAGGAGAAAGATGAAACTGTTCCCACACAGATTTACAGTCTCAGAAACCCTATAATACAGGACTCTTGGAGTCACAATCAACTCCACAGTGGTGGATTTGGGTTTTGGGGGCAAGAGTAACATTAATGTAGTCTTATGCAAAAAGTAAAAATGAAATTTCTTCCACCCTTTTGTTGAATTAATTATAAACACATGTCCTCAATCTTGACCAATTATCCACTCATCAAGTTCTCTGAGTTTGAGGGTTCTGTTGAAAGAAAGGAGCCGAGTTTAAGAGCCATGACTCACACATCTTACCATGAAAACAATGACATTCTTACTGTAGAATTCAGAACTTTGCTCTGAAAGAAGAATATGCCACCAAAGAATGGATTATGCTGACTTTGTGAATATAAGAGTTTATCCTTTATTATTTTGCTTCAAGCATAAACCATCACAAAGCAACTGGCTTGATCTGAATGCTGGCCTGTGGCTTGAAGACTTAAATACTTGAATTCATAATATTGCTTCAGTCTAGGATGACGCAACCAGGCTAGATGTATGAATACTTCTTCATTAAGCAACTCTGGAAAATAAAATAAGCTCTCATCTAAGAGTTCATATTAATTTTCATTTAGCTGATCTGAAATATTTTACCTCTATTGAAAACTCTGAGAAAATCAGGATACTTTCTCAGTTTGGCTTCAGTTTGTACCATCATCACATTGCTTAATAGAAAGTTCCCTTTTCCCTTTAAGGTATTTTACTTTAAAATATTTTATATAATTCAGAACTGAAGCAGGTTGGATGAATACTTGGCTATAGGTTCTTCTAAATATTTTAGTAGTTTTTTTGTTGTTATTTAATTAAAATATTTTTGAACAAGCATTCCATACACATGACAAAACTATCAAAATATACAAACAGGTATTAGGTGAAAATAACTCTCTTGATCAGGCTACCCTCCGTGGAGGCAACTACTCTCAAGTCAGGTTCTCATCTCTCTTTTCAGAGCTGATCTGTGCATATTAAGAGTAACTACATACACATTTTAAAATACACAAATTCTACAACTTTTTTAGTTTTTACTTTACAATCTATCTTGGAGACTAGCTTTATAGTAAATGGTATACACTAAATTATAAATTGTATTATATTTTATGGATATTCAAAAATATTTAAGTGGTTCTCTACCGATAGAAATTCAGGCCTTTAGGTATTTGCTATAACCAGCAGTTCTACACTTTGGAGAATGCTTTGTTTTGTATAAAGAGTATTTTTCTTTAGAATAAACTGCTGGAAATAGTATTCCTGGGTCAAAAAGGATGCATTTCGATTTTTAAAGCTGTTACCAAATTGCCTTCTCTAGATTTTGTACCAATTTAGACTCACACCAACTTTGCAAATCCAGTATGTTATCAATTTTTTTTTTTATCTTTGTCAGTATGATAAGTGGACAGAAGTGTCTTTTGTACTTTCAATTTGCATTTCATATAAGAGCATGCATACTGTCAGCTCGTACATTCAAACTGTGCAATGGATTCATTGTCAATCGAAAGGTAGAAATAGTTTACTGTGAAAAATACTCTTTACTAATAATATATTCAGATTGTGTTAGGAAAAACTCCAAATTGTGGAAATTAAAAAGCGATTTGAAGATATTCTACTTTTGAGAACACCTGAAGAGACAACCTTGAATGAGGGAAATCTTCGTGCTTTTGTGTTTTCCAGTCTTAAAGTTGTCTTAAATTCATGAAATTTCCATATTTTCCCTTTCAGGATATTGTCTAATTCTCACCTATGTTATAGAGATAGTTATAAGCTTAGAAAGTATGAATTTTTGGAAGAAGTAACTAATGGAATTCCTACCTTTCATTTTCCTTTAATTGTCCCCAAGGAATAAGAAGAAGGAATTATGTAAAGAGAAGTATTATTTGTTATGCAATAGCTCATTGAATTTCTCTACCTATTACAAAAGGTTATCTAATCTCCAAGACAAATTTCCAGATAGTTGGTGTCATTGTCATATTACATTTGCAACCTGAGATCAGAAGGCTGAAGTAATTGTGTAAGGGAATTCATATAGTGAAAGGAATTAGTATCTGGCCCCACATTCATCTCAGTGCAAAACTCTACATGGAACATTTTTCTGCCTACGTCTTGCTGTGGGGAAATGGTTACTAAGTCACTTATTGTTGTTCCCATCTAAACTGTAAGGATTCCTGGTGGTGCTGTGAGTTAGGCTGCTAGCTGCAAGGTCAACAGTTCAAACCCATCAGCCACTTCATGGAAGAAAGATGAGGGTGTCAGATCCCATAAAGATTTACAGTCTCAGGAAACCAATATAGGGTAGCTATGGGTCAGAACTGACTCAGTAGCTCTGAATTTGGTTTGGATTGGTTAATCCTAACTCTCAAGGGCTCTGGTGGTGCAGTAGATTAAGCACTGAGCTACTAACTGCAATGTTGGCAGTCGGCAGTTGGAATTCACCAGTCATTTTATAGGATAACAATAAGGTTGTCTTTTCCTACAAAGATTTACAGTCTTGGAAACCCTATGGAGTGGTTCTACTCTGTTCTATAGGGTTGAGATGAGTTGGAATTGGCTTATGTCAGTGAGTGATATTCTAACTGTGAAAGACCTTTCTAGTATTCATGGATTTTTTTCAATGTGACACCCACAAAATCATTCTTGAAATTCAAATGTTGGTACATATAAAAAAGTAAGAAATGTTGGTTTAGCAGATTATTTCAAATAAATAAGAAAATGACTATGTGGATACATGTAGCTCACAGACAGCGAAACTGTTTTGTTGACCTTCAAATTGCAATTGCTTCAAGAATATCTTGCCCAGAGGAATTTAAGTAGAAAATATCCACAAGTCATTTTGATTTTGTGTTGACAAAGCTGCTTGTTTATTAATTGGACTATTTTTTTCCATGCACAGTTGTACAAAATTATGATTGTGAAATGTGGGAAATGATGAGATTACAAAAAGTTAAGAAGCATAACTTCTTGAGACTTTACTATCTTATCAAGTAGAGCAATCTTTAGGAAAAATTTTGGAATGGTGAGTTTTCTACTCACATCTGACCCAGAACAAGACCAACACTCAGTATCTCCTCGACACAGACATAGCTCAGTTAGTGTACAGAGATTATGAATACCACCATGGATGCCAAGATGTGACCCAGTTTATATATACTATGGTAGTTAGCTTTATTTGTTTCAGATATGTATAGTGCCTGTAAGTTTTTAGACACTTTGGACTTGACATTTCCCAAGTTTTTCACTCACTAAACCCCATCAAGCTCAGCCTTCTTATTATTCTTTTGTCAAAAGTCACTCTGCTAAATAAGCAGTCCTAGGTTATGAATGTCCAATTTTCTAGTACTTGTTTTTTGTTTGTTTTTTAACTTTTTCTTGTGAATTGAGTGAAGGGTTACAGAGCAGATCATCAATTTTACTTTCTACCAATCATACAGTCGTCTCCTCTCAATGATTACAGTCCCTTCAACGCAACATCCCTTGTCCCACTTCTCTGTGATCCTTGTTCCCATTCCTTCTTTCCTGAATTGTGTCTTTAGGTAAACACTGTCCTTTGATTCTGAATGGTCAACCATTCTATGGTATGCATACCTTACTAGTGTTGTCTCTCTACATACTACCATCTGCTGCTTGGTTGAAAATTGAGCCATGAGGGCGAGTTTAGTTCCAGACTTGAAGGGTAAGCAAGAGCCATAGTCCTGGGGTTCTTTCAGATTCCTTCTGACCAGTAAGCCTAGTCTTTTTCATTTCACATTTTAGTCCACATCCTAATCTTTTGACTCCACATTTCCTCCCACTCTATCCAGGGTCTTCTAATGGGGTCCCTCTCAGTGACGTTGGTAGTTGTTTTTCTGGTCTCGAGGTCATAGGGACTGATGTTCACATGTTCCATTAGTCCATTGGATTCATTGTTCCAACTGTCTTCTTTTTCTTCTTTCCTCTACACAGGGAAAAATCAATAGTTGCACCTTAGATGTTGTTATTAAGTGCTGTCGAGTTGGTTCTGACTCTTAATGACCCTGTATATCATTTCCGTGGAGCAACTAGTGAGCTTCAACCTTCAACCTCGCAATTCCAACCAACCTTGCAGTCCCAAACAACCTTGCAGTATAGAACATTAACCCACCAGGAATGTACATTTGTACTCACTTTGAGAGCATTTAACTAACCCCTAGTGGATTATGAACTGAACTGCTAAGCACAAGGTCAGCAGTTCGAATCTACCAGCCACTCTGTGGAAGAAAGATGAGGCTCTCTGCTCCCATAAAGATTTACAGCCTCAGAAACTCATAGGGTCACTGTGAGTCCAATTGATGCCACAGCACAAAACCACCACCACTTGCAACAAATTCTTCATCAAAATCAGGCTAACTTGCTGCACATGCTATTACATCATTGAAAAATCTTTGAGTTGCTTCTTGCACTAAAATAAGAATAAATAAGAACAGTATGCACCTTCTCTGACTCACATACAAATTTAACTTAAAGACTAAAGGAATCTTTAGAAAGTGATCTCATTCATAACCTGGGTATTTTCTGTATTGCCCAAAATCATCTAACTAGTTCTAAAGCCACAATCTTTCATTATGCTTTATAATGAGAAATATGTCTTATGCTCTATTGCAGCAAGAAAAGTTACCAGTATTTGTATTCAAAAGTTTCCATTATTAATCCAACTGAATTGTAAATTACTCTCAATGCACCAGCTAGGTTAGATTATGCCTTGCCTACTAGATTAATGAGTTGATAATTTCATACTTGGAGTTATAGCAATGGTAAAAGCAATTTAAAAATATCAAAAGGGAATTCATACACTAATGAGGCTTTTTTTTTTTTTCTGTAATGTAACAGCATCTTGGAAAGAAAAATGCAAATGATTACTGAATTCATTGATTTGTAAAAGAAAAAATGCACCATAATTACACCATTAAAATATATTAAAATACCATTTATCAAGTTGATTTTTGAAGATTAGACAAATTAATTAGCACCATAATCTCTGAGTTTGTTGTTGGTCATTCTTTTCAGTACATAAGAAAAGTCTGAATTATTGTGAAAACTTTTCCTGTTTCACTGGGGTCAGAATATAGTTAGTTACCTATGGGAATAGAAGAAAACCTCTTCAGTCATGGACTGCATAATGTCAATATATACGTCCATGGTCCAATAAGGTTATAACTTTGTTGTTAAGTGCCATTGTGTCGGTTTTGACTCATAGTGACCCTGTGTAGGGTTTCCAGGGAGTGACTGGTGAGTTTGAACCACTGATCTTGCAGTTCCAACTGACCTTATGGACAAGTGCTTATCCTACAGTTTCACACCAGAACTCCTTAGGGTTATACTTGTTGTTGTTGTTGCTATGTGCCATGGAGTTGGTTCCAACTCATAGAGACCCTGTACAGGGTTTCCGAGGCTATAAATCTTTATGGGAGCAGAAAGACTCTCCCGCGGAACAGCTGGTAGTTTCGAACTGCTGACCGTGAGATTAGCAGCCCGATTTGTAACCACTACGCTACCAGAGCTCCTTAAGGTTATACTAGAGTTCAGAAATCTCCATCAGAGAATGGGGCATAGAGAGATACATGCAACACGTGTATCTCATGTCTTTTGTATAAAAAACAACTGTGCTGCTGGGTGTACATGGTACAGCACATATATAACCTATAATACACATGTCATGCTAATCATAATAAATGTCTGTGTTACTGATTTATGCATGTACTTGACTGTACTTTTCATCTAAAAAGTTTATCTTATGACAGTACGTGCTTCGACTTATAGGCAGCAGCTTCCAATCCTGTGTATCCTGTGTCTCTTGAGTATTGCAGCATTATCTCCCTGTTTAATTTTCTTTGGAAAAGGCTGTGAACTGCATCGTGGCTGTCAAATGAAGCAAAACAAGTGCTAGTGATTGTAGTAGAAAGAAGCAAAGAGAAGTATCGATTTGGAAGTGAAACAAAAGGTTATTAAACAACACAAAGGTGGAAAGTCAGTGAATGCTGTTGCTCACAATTTAGCCATGTCACACTCAATAATCACAATGATCCTCAAAAACATCTCCAAGTGGCTAAGGACCAGCTTAATTGAAAGCTACAAGGCTAAAGGAAATGTGAGAAGGACCTGTATCAGATAGGGCGAAACTGGTAGTGATGTGGATTGAGGACCAATTACAAAAGCAAATCCCTCTCATTGCATGGACGGTCACTGGTAAGGCTTAAAGTTTGTTCAAGACGCTTAAAGAAAAAGGAAGACTAAGTTATGGTGTTCACACAATATCCAAATCACATAGGATCCTGTTTTACAGAACGTATCATGGACACTTAAGTGATATATGACAGCATTATCCCATCTCTAAATTGCTTCTAGGACTTATCTCAGGAGAGAAAGAGTTGTAAGTAAAAGAAAAGAAAGTACAAATGTAAGGAATTTAACTTCTATTTTGGCATCTGCAGTAGAACGAATTAGGATTTTAAAAAGTTTCAAAAATGACTTAAGTTTATATCTCTGGTAGCGTAGTGGTTACGAATCGGGCTGCGAACCTTAAGGTCAGCGGTTCGAAACTACCAGCTGCTCCGCGGGAGAAAGATGAGGCTTTCTACTC
>NW_006408804.1:1801731-1830548 GCF_000296735.1 Chrysochloris asiatica
GTTTTCTTTATTTTAGGTGGAAGTATATTATAGAATTAGTTATATTAAATGTTTAATGTTAATGCTAATTCTGAAAAATCAAAACATTATCATGATTCATTAATTTCTAAATGAGAGGTTTAAATTACACAGATTTATATGAGCTCTATTTTAGAATTATCAATAGATGCAATAATTGAGTAGTGGTGGTGATAGTGTGCCGTGAAGTCGTTTCCAACTCCAGCACAGAGTTTCGGAGGTTGTAAATTTTTACAAGAGCAGAAAGACTCATCTTCCTCCCACGGAACAGCTGGTCGTTTTGAACGCTGACCTTGAGGTTAGCAGCCTGACTCATAATCACTACACTTCCACAGCTCCAATAATTGAGTAAAATTATTCATATTGTTTATGGAACTAGTTTTAAAAGATACTGAAATAAGAGGCATTTGAAAGTTTTAAGAAAATCCTGACAAGGATATACTGGGATACATTAGCAAAAAATATGTTTCAATAACATATATTTTTCATCATAAAATTTTAATATAAGCATAAACAAGAAGCAAAATACAGTTATCCCTGTATGTATCAGAGTTGAACTGTACTCCACAGTGTTTTCAATGGTTGATTTTATTTTGAAGCTTATCACCAGGACTTTCTTCTCAGTAGATTTAAATATCCCTTCAGTTAGCAGCTGAATTTGTTAACTGTTGCACCACCCAGTTACTCCTCTGCCAATTCTGGACCCAAGTTAAGTATTAGTTTATCATAAAAACTTATTTTGTCTTTCCTGGACTGATATTGGCCATTTTGAATCTGACAATCATATGGTTTACTCTGCTGGGAATGACAAATTGGAGAGAAATGGCATAGCATCCATCATTAAAAAGAATGTTTTAAGATCTATCTTGAAGTATAACATTTTATGTAATAAGGTAAAATCCATACCCCTACAAAGATAAGAGTATTAAAAGTACCGGGGACTGCCAGAAGAGCAAACAAAGTACAGCCAGAATGATTCTTAGAAGCCAGGATGGTGAAACTTTGTCTCTCAACTTTGGATGTGTTATTAGGAAGGACCAGTTCCTTACAAGGACATCACGCTTGGTAAAGTGGAGGGTAAGCAAAAAAAAGTAAGTCCCTCAAATAAGATGGATTTGCACAGTAGCAACAGCAATGGGCTTAAGCATGGCAACAATTATGAGGATGGTATAGTACTGGGCAGTGTTTCATTCTGTTGTTCATAGGGTCAGTATGAGTCAGAGCTGACTCAATGACACCTAACTACAGCAACAACAAAGAAGACCAGTTAATACTACTATTATTCAAATTTACCTACCAATAATGTAATTGAAGAATGATAGCAACTTCTTAAGTCTGAAATTGATCAAACATGCAATCAAGATATATTGATAACTACTGGTGATTGGAATGTAAAACCTGGAAACATAGAGGAAAGATCAGTAGTTGGAAAATATGGCTAGGATGATAGAAAGGATGCTGGAAATCACATGATATAATTTTGTAAGACCAATGACATATTTATTGCAAACACCTGTTTTAAACAACAACTATACACACGGACCTCACCAGATGGAATACACAGGAATCAAATTGACTATGGGAAGAGATGATGGAAAAGCTCAATATCATCAGTCAAACAAGGCCTGGAACACAGTGTGGAACTGACCATCAACTGCTCATATGCAAATTCAGTCAGAAGCCAAAGAAAATTAAAAGAAGTTCATGAAAGCCAAAATATTACCTTGAACCTATCCCATCTGAATTTAGAGACCATTTCAAGAACAGATTTGATACATTAAACACTAATGACCAAAGACCAGAATAATTGTGGGATGACATCAAGACCATCATACAGGAAGAAAACAAAAGGTCATTAAAAAGACAGGAAAGAAAGAAAAGAGCAAAATGATGTTATAAGAGACTCTGAAACTTGCTCTTCAGCATAGACATGATAAAGCAAACAGATGATATGACAAAGTCAAATAGCTGAACAGAAAATTTCAAAGGTTAGCTAGAGAAAACAAAGTCAAGCATTATAATGAAGTGAGCAAAGACCTGGAATTAGAAAACCAAAAGGGAAGAGCATGCTCAGCAGTTCTCAAGCTGAAAGGACCAAAGAAAAAAAAATCAATCCTTTACTTGAAATGCTGAAGGAGTCTATGAGCAAAAGATTGAATGATGTAGAAAGCATTGAAAGAAGATGGAAGGAATGCACAGTCACTGTACCAAAAAGAAATGGTTGATGGTCAACAATTTGAAGAGGTAGCATATGATGAATAACTGATGGTTCTGAAGGAAGAATTCCCAAGCTCATTGAAGGCATTAGCTAAAACAAGAATCAATGAGTTGAAGTAACACAAATCAAAATCTTTCAACAAACTGTTGAAGCACTGGAGGTGCTCCCTTATCTAAGCCAAGAATTTTGGAAGATGGCTACCTGGTCAACAAGATTGGAAGAGATACATATTAGTGCCCATTCAAAAGAGAGGTGACCGTTTAACAGAATGTGGGAATCATTGAATAATGCCACAAGCAAGTAAACATTTGCTGAAAATCATTCAAAAATGGTTGTAATAGTACATTGACAGGGAACTGCCAGAATTTAAAGCCAGATTCAGAAGAGGACTTGGAACGAGGGATATCATTGCCAACATCAGTGGAGCTTAGCTGAAAACAGAGCATACCAGAAAAAGCTTTATTGACTTTGCAAAGGCTTTTGATTGTGTGGATCATGAAAAGCTATGAATAATAATGTGAAGAATGTGCATTCCAGCACACTTAATTGTGCTCATGAGGAATCAAAGGCAGTCTTTCAGACAGAACAAGGTATTGAATGATTTTTAACCGGAAGTGTGTTTACCAAGGTTGTATTCTTTCACCATACGTTTTCAAGTTTTATGGAGTTCTGATATGGTGCTGTAGGATAAGAACTGGACCGCAAGGTCAGTTTGAACTGCAAGGTTAGCAGTTAAACTCTCCAGAAGCTTCTTGGAAACTCTATACAGGGTCATTATGAGATTGAACCAACTTGACCACACTTTAACAACAACAACAACACATGTTGAGCAAATACTCTGAGAAGTTGGATTATATGAAAAAGAACATGGCTTCAGGATTGGAGGAAGACTCATTAATTAACTGAGATATACAGATGATACAACCTTGCTTGCTGGAAGTCAAAAAGACTTAAAATATTTACTGATGAAGATGAAAGATTACAGCCTTCAATATGGATTATACCTTAAATAAAACAAAAAATCCTCACAACTGGATCAATATGCAACATTATGATAAATGGAGAAAAAAATCAGGATGTCAAAGTCCATTTTGCTTTGATCCACAGTCAACACTCACGGAGGTAACACAAATGACAAATTGCATTAGGCCAATCTGCTGCAAGAAACCTCTTTAAAGTGTTCAAAGGCAAAGATATCAGTTTGAGAACTAAGGTGCACCTGACCTAAGTCATGGTATTTTCAGTCGTCTCATATGTATGCGAAAGTTGAACAATGAATAAGGAAGGCCATGGAAAAAGTGAGGCATTTTGAGTTATGTGTTAAAGAAGAATATTAAAGTGTTAAAGAAATATGGACTGACAGAAGAACAAACAAATCTGTATTGGGAGAAGAACAATCAAAAAGTTTCTTAGAAGCCAGGATGGCAAGACTTTGTCTCTCATACTTTAGACATGCTGGCAGCAGGGACCAGTCCCTGGCGAAGGACATCTTGCTTGGTAAAGTGAAATGTCTAAGAAAAAGAGGAAAATCCCCAATAAGATGAATTGACACAGTGGCAGCAGCCACGGGTTTAAGAATAACAATTGTGAGGATTTTGTAGGACTGGGAAGGGTTTCATTCTGTTTAGCAAAGGGTCACTATGAGTCAGAATTGATTTGATGGCACCTAACAGTAACAACAAGAACAGACATTTGATGGTAATATCATGAGCAAAAATAAATTTTCTTGTGTGTTTTTTCTTTATTAAGTATTACTTTATATTTGTGTTTACTAGAGTCCTGGTATAGCGCTGTAGGATCAGCATTGACTAGATTACTAACCACAAGGTTGGTGGTACAAACCCACCAGCTAAAACTTGGTAACCTTATACAGGGTTGCTAGGAGTCTGAACTGACTCACAGGCTCTTAACAACAACAATAATAACACATACACTATGGAATGCTGGGGCCAACTGACACGTCTGACAACCTGCACAGAGAGATTAAACACAATTAGAGGCAACAGGAGATTAGAAAAAAAAAGGAAGACACAAGACACAATTGAAAATAGTAAAGTTAGGACCAGGTGGGACATGGCTCTCTGATGGAGATACTGTGTCTCCGACTTAGGTTCAGCACATTTATTGTATACACAAATCAAAGGAGGGAGCTGGGGGCAGGGAAAAGAAAAACATCTGGTGTATTGATGCAAACAGTAAGCTTTCGGTGCCAAAGCTCTACTTTGAGTACAACTCTACCTCAGTCATATTTTGAGTGCTTTCCAACATGAGGAGTTCATTTTCTAGCAATGTATCTAATGATTATCTTCTGTTACATATGAGGTCTCCAGTGGCTGAATATTCAGAAGTAGCAGCCTCTCCTTCCTAGTTTGTATTAGTCTGGAAGATCCACTGAAACCTGTCCTCCATAGGTGACCCTGCTGGTATTTAAAATACCATGGGAAAGCTTCCAGCATCACAGCAACACACAAGCCACCAAAGTTTGACAAACTGAGAGACCAGTAGTGGAGCATAGTTTTAGTTAGGGAAATTTAGAAATAAAGTATTCAATAATGAAATGATTGTAGCCTTCTAGAATGCTGACTAGGTTTTAACCTGCTAATGAAATTTGCATTAAATTTTAATGCGTTATAACTGATAAATTGAGAATAATGAGATCTAGAGTTCAACTAAATGGAAAAGATTACATGGAGATAGAATTAAATTTTTCACAAAATATATGTGATAACAAAATAATTATGTAACAAATTATATATTTTTTAATATCTGCCAGAAGGAAAACTCTATTTGCTGATTAGCCTTAAGGTTTGTTAAAAAAAACTTTCAGTAAAATTAATTAGCCTGTTAAATGCAGATTTCAAATGTTTAGAAATCAAGATGATGTTCTAAATGAATGAGGATGGGTTTTACAATATACAACCTCACTATGGCTTTTAGATACGGACATAAAAAAGGATGCTAATCTTTCCATGTGATAGCCAAGATTTTGGAATTATAAGACTAGGGACCATAACACATGCTCTTTTTTTTTTTTTTTTTTTTTTTTTTGTCTCTCTCACACACAGTGTGTGTGTACATTAAAACTGTAATTTTTACAGAATTTCAAAATAGGAAAAAATTGGACCACACAATGTCTTATGCTAAGATTTTGATAATCCTGTTCACATTCCTCTTATTTCCTCAACTGTTTTAGGATCGGTTAGACAAACAGAACAGTGAAACCGCTGTCAAGTCATTTTTGACTCATACTGATCCTATAGGACAGGGTAGAACTACTCCATAGGTTTCCAAGGCTTTGAATCTTCATGGAAACAGTTTGTCTCATTTTCTCCCTTGCAGAGGCTAGTGGGTTTGAACTGCCAACCTTTCAGCTACAATGCTTACTCCAATGTGCCACCAGGATGCACTTTCTCTTAATATATATTGTTGTTGTTAAGTGACATCGTGTTGGTTCTGATTCATAGTGACTAGTGAGTGGCTAATGAGCTTGAACCACCGACCTTGTAGTTCAAACGGCTTTGCAGTTCAGTGCAATAGTCCACAGTACTACACTAGGACTCTGTCGATTATATATAATTATATAAAATTATATATATATATATATATATATATATAATTGACGGAGTCCTGGTGTGGCGCTGCAAGGTCAGCGGCTCAAGTTCACCTTACAAACCCTATTCTAGGATGCTATGAGTCAGCAATGACTCAATGGCACTTAACAACAACCTATATATCGAACACTTTATGAGTCAGCAATGACTCAATGGCACTTAACAACAACCTATATATTGAACACTTGTCTATCAGTTTTCGTACTTTTGCAGCCTATGAGTTGCTGTGATTCTAGAAGCTATGCCACTGGTATTTTGAATACCAGCAGTATAACTCACAGTGGACTAGTTTTAGATGAGCTTCCAGACTAAGACAGATGAGGCAGAAGGAGTGACGGACAACTTTCAAATATTTAGTCACTGAAAACCTTATGAACAGCAGTAGGACACTGTCAGATAGCACCAGAATATTTTCATATATAGTGCTGGAAAATAAGCTCTTAATTTTGGAAGGCACTCAAAATATCTCCTAAAAGTAGAGCTGACCATGATGAAGCAAATGGAGTAAAGTTTTTAGGACTTTCATTTGCTGATGGGCCACTTTTGAAAAATGAGGAGAAACACCTGTAAACATCCATTAATAATTGGAACATGCAATATATAAACTGAATCTAGGAATACTGGAAGTTTTCAAAAGTGAAATGGTACCCATAAACATCCATGTCTAGGCATTAGTGAACTGAAATGGACTGGTATTGGTCATTTTGAATCTGACAAGCACATGGTTTACTATGCCAGGAATGACAAATTGAACAGGAATAGCATCCCATTTCAAGATCTATCTCGAAGTTCAATGCTGTCTGTTATAGGATAATATCCATATTCTACAAGGAAAACCAATTAATACAACTATTATTCAAATTTATGCACCAATCACTAAAGTCAGTGGTGATAAAACTGAAGAACATTACCAACTTCTTCAGTCTGAAATTGATCAAACATAAAATCAAGATATATTGATAATTACTGGTGATTAGAGAGGTGAGAAACAAAGAGGAAGCATAAGTTGTTGGAAAATACGATGTTGGTGATAGAAATGATGCTGGAGAGTGCATAATAGAATTTTGCAAGATCAATGATTTGTTCATTGCAAAAACCTTTTTAAACAACATGAAAGATGACTATACACATGGCCCTCACCAGATGGAATATACAGAAATCAAATTGATTGTATCTGTGGAAAGAGACAGTGGAAAAGCTCAATATCATCAGTCAAAACAAGGGCCAGACTGTTTAACAGACCACCAACTGCCCATATACTGAAGCTAAAGAAAATTAAAAAGAAAGTCTATGAGAACTAAAATATGACCTTGAATATATCTCATCTGTATTTAGAGATCATCTCAAGAACAGATCTGATACAATAGACACTAATGACTAAATACCCGAGTAGTTGTGGGATGATGCCAAGAACAATATACAGGAAGAAAGCAAAAGGTCATTAAGAAGACTAGAAAGGAGAAAAAGACCAAAATGGATGTCAGAAGAGACTCTGAAATTTGCTCTCTAGTGTAGAGATGCTAAAGCAAATGCAAGAAATGTAGAGGTAGAAGAGCTGAATAGAAAATTTCAAAAGGCTGCTCAAGAAGACAAAGTCAAATATTGTAACAAAGTGTGCAAAGACCTGGAGTTAGAAAACCAAAAGGGAAGAACATGCTCAGCATTTCTCAAGCTAAGGGAACTGAAGAAAAATGCAATCCTTGACTTGCGACATTGAAGGATTCTATGGGCAAAATATTGAATTGAATGAAGCATTAAAAAAAAAAAAAAAAGAAAGAAAGAAAGAATGAACACATAGAGTTACTGTACCAAAAAGACATGTTTGATATTCAAACATTTTGAGGGGTAGCATATGATCAAGAGCAAATGATACTGAAGTTAGAATTCCAGGGTACACTGAAGGCATAGGCAAAAAACCAGGTTCTGGGGATTGATGAAATACAAATTGAAATCTTTCAACAAACTAATACAACACTGGAGGCACTCTCTCATCTGTGCCAAGAAATTTGGAAGACAGCTATCTGGGTGATTCATATATGTGAAGAGATTTGGAAGAGATTCCTATTTGTGCCCATTACAAAGAGAGGTGACCTAATGGAATGTGGAAATCATCACACGGTACCATTAATATCGCCTGCAAGTAAAATTTTTCTAAAGATAACTTAAGAATTGCTGTAGTACACTGATGGAGAACTGCCAGAATTTCAAGCTGGATTCAGGTGAGGATATGGAATGAGGGATATCATTGCTAATGTTAGATGAATCATGGCTGAAAGTAGAGAGAATACCAAAAAGGTGTTTACCTGTGCCTTGTTTACTATGCAATGGCTTTTGATTGTGTGGATCATAACAAGTTATGGACAACACTGCAGAGAATGAGTATTCCAGAATACTTAATTGTGCTCATGAGGAACCTGTACATAGACAAAGAGGCAGTTGTTCGAATAGAAAAAGGGAGCACTGAATGGTTTAAAGTTAGGAAAGGTATGCACCAGGGTTGTATTATTTCACCATACTTATTCAGTCTGTATGCTGAGCAATAATTTGAGAATCTGGGTTATATAGAAAAGAACATGGCATCAGGATTGGAGGAAGAGTTATGAACCTACAATACGCAGATGATACAACTTTGCTTGCTGAAAGAGAAGAAGACTTAAAATATATACTGATGAAGATCAAAGACGACAGTCTATGGTATAGATTGCACCTCAGTGTAAAGAAAACAAAAATCCTCACAACGCAATCAATAAATAACATCAAGTAAATGGAGAAAGATTAAAGTTATCAAATATTTTATTTTGCTTGAATCAGCCATCAGCACTCATGGAAATAGCAGTCAAGAAATCAGACAACACATTGCATTAGGCAAAACTGCTGCCCAAGAACTGTTTCAATTGTTTAAGAGCAAAGATGTCGGTTTGAGGACTAAAGTACATGTTATCCAAGCCATGGTATTTTCAATAACCTCATATGCATGCGAAAGTTGGACAATGAATAAAGAAGACCATAGGAGAATTGATGCATTTGAGTTTATGGGGTTGGAGGGGAATATTGAAAGTACTATGGACTGCCAAAAGAACAATCTGTGTTGGAAGAAGTATAGCCAAAATACTCCTTGGAAGCCAGGATGGCCAGACTTCATCTTTCATACTTCAGATTTATTATCAGGAGGGACCAGACCCTGGAGAAGGACATTGTTTGGTAAAGTGGAGGATCACTGAAAAGGATGAAGACCATCAACTGTTCATATGCAAGTTCAGGCTGAAGCTGAAGAGATTTAAGACAAGTTCACAACAACCAAAATAGGACTTTAGAGACACCTGAATTTAGATATATCTTAAGAACAGCTTTTATGCATTAGACACGAATGACTGAAGACCAAAAGAGTTATGGGATGACATCAAGAACATCATATAGGGATAAAGCAAAGGGTCATTAAGATATTCAACCATTTCAAGAATATGATCAAAAGCTAACGATACTGAAGAAAGAAGCTGAAGATGCACTGAAGGCATTGGCAAGGAGCAAGGTTCCGGGAACTGATGGAATACAAATTGAAATCTTTCAACAAACTGATGCAGCACTGAAGGCACTCACTCATATATGCCAAAACAGTTGGAAGACAGCCACCTGGTCACCTGATTGGAAGAAATCCATATTTGTGCCTATTTCAAAGAGAGGTGACCCAACGGAATGCAGAAATTATCAAATAATATCAATATCATATGCAAATAAAAATTTGTTGATCGATAATTCAAAAATGGCTGCAACAGCTGTCAAACATTTAAGCTGAATTCAGACTATGATGTGGAATGCGAGATACCA
Organism: Chrysochloris asiatica; assembly: GCF_000296735.1. Taxonomy (NCBI): domain Eukaryota; kingdom Metazoa; phylum Chordata; class Mammalia; order Afrosoricida; family Chrysochloridae; genus Chrysochloris; species Chrysochloris asiatica. The sequence goes on from NW_006408804.1 coordinate 1,811,404, forward strand.
TTGCTAACATCACATGGACATTGCCTAAAAGCAGACAATATCACATTCCCTGTACTTTATGGGCTATGCAAAGGCTTTTGACTGTGTGGGTTATGATAAGCTATGGATATCATTGCAAAGAATGGGTATTCCAGACACTTAATTGTGCTCATAAGGAACCTGTACATGGATCAAGATCCAGTTGTTCCAAGAGAATAGTTTAAAATCTAAAAAGGTGTACACCAGTATTGTATTTTTAAACATACTTATCAATCTGTTGCTGAGCAAACAACCCAAGAAGCTGGATTATATGAAGAATAATGTGGCATTAGGATTAGTTGCTGAGAGTGAACAGAACTTGAAATACTTAATTATGAAAGTTAAAAACCACAGCCTTCAGTATGGGTTGCACATCTGGACTAATAAATAACACTATGATAAATGGAGAAAAGATTGAAATTGTCGAAGACTTCTTTTTGCTTGGATCTACAATCAACACTCATAGAAGCAACAGTCAAGAAATCATATGATGTATAAAATTAAGCAAATCTGCTGCAAAAGACCTCTTTATAGTGTTCAAGAGCAAAGATAACAGTTTGATGACTAAGGTGCACCTGACCCAAGCCATGGTATTTTCAATAGCCTCATATGCATGTGAATGTTGAAAATTAATAAGGAAGGTGGTAGAAAAATTGATGCATTTGAGTTATGTTCTTGGAAAAGAGTATTAAAAGTACTATGAATTCCAGAGAACAACCAAATCTGTGTTGGAAGCAGTACAGCTAGATGTTCCTTAAAAGCCAGGATGGCGAGACCTTATTTCTCATACTTTGGGCATATTATCAATAGGGACCAGTTCCTGGAGAAGAACATCATGTTTGATAAAGTGGATGGTCAGAGATAAAGAGAAATACACCCAATGAGATGGACTGACACACTGGCAGCAGCAATGGACTCAAGCATAACAACAATTGTGAGGATGCCTCTGGACTGAACATTGTTTTGTTCTGTTGTGCATAGGGTTGCTATGAGTCATAAGTGACTCAATGGCACCTAACAATAAATTACTTACATATTTCATGCATTAATTGATATGTACAAAAATCACATCATTTTTAATTAACAGGCATAGCTAATGACATTTAAAATCATTCAAAATTACTAAAAATAGTAGCAATACGTTTTCTATAATTACCAAAATCTACCACCACTTGTCTGTCAGTTGACTGTACTGTGTTGGCTTTCATGTTTCTGTGCTAATGGAACCTAGGTCACCAGTATTTTAAATACCAGCATGGTCACCCATGGTGGACAAGTCTCTGCTCAGCTTCTAGACTAAGACAGACAAGGTAGAAAAAGAAGGTGATCACTTATGAATGGTCAGCCACTGACAACCTCATGAATGGCAGCAGAATATTTTTTTAATATAATGCCCGAGATGAGCCCCTCAAGCTGGCAGACATTCAAAATATGACAATTTCAAACTATTGTTGATCTTAATGATATGGATAGAGTAAAGATTTGAGGAACATTTTAGCTGTGTTATGTTATGATGGGGCATAACTCAAAATGAGAAAGAAAAAACAAAAACAGTTGCAAGTGTCCGTTAATAATTGGACATGGAATGTATGAAGTATAAAACTAGGAAAATGGGAAGTTGTCAAAAAATGAAATGAGACACATAAAGATCCTTATCCTATGTGCATAAAGATATCGTATGCATTAGTGAACTGAAATGGGCTGGTATTGGTTATTTTGAATGGGACTATCATATGGTTAAGGAGTTCTGGTAGCATAGTGGTTCCGAATCAGGCTGCTAACCTGAGTCAGCAGTTCTAAACTACCAGATGTTCCATGGGAGAAAGATGAGGCGTTCTGCTCCCAAAAAGATTTACAGCCTCGGAACCCTGTACAGGGTCACTATGAGTCAGAACCGACTCCATGGCACATAACAACAACAACAATCATATGGTTTACTGTGTTGGAAACAACAGCCTGAAGAGGAATGGTGTCACATTCATCATCAAAAAGAGCATTTAAAGGTATATCTTGAAGTGCATGATGTCTATGATAGGATAATATGTAAACTCATACAGGAAGGTCTGTTAATATGATTATTATTCAAATTTATGAACCAGTCAGTGCTGATGAAGTTGAATATTATATATTACCATCTTCTTTAGTTTGAAATTGATCCAATATGTAAACCAGATGCATTGAAAATTTCTGGTGATTGGAATGCAAAAGTTGGAAACTAAGAAGGATCATTTGTTGGAAAATATGGCTTCAGTAATAGAAATGATGCATTTGCTATTAATTATGAAAAACTTTTTTTCAACAACATAAAAGACAATTGTATACATGGACCAATCCAGATGGAATACACATAAATCAAATTGACTGCATCTGTGGAAAGGAACTGCCACTCGTTAGTCAGTTTGTCATGCTGTGGTGGCTTTCGTGTTGCTGTGATACTGGAAGCTATGCCACTGGTGTTTTAAATACCAGTAGAGTCACCCATAGTGGACAGGTTTCAGCAAAGCTTCCAGACTAAAACAGATTAGGAAGAAGCAGAGATATGCTATGTCTGACTACGTAGGCACTGAAAACCTTAGGAATAGCAGCGGAACCTTATCAGATATAGTGACAGAAGATGAACGTCACAGATTGGAAGGCACTCAAAATATGACTGGGGAAGAGCTGCCTCCTCAAGGTAGAGCTGACCATGACAAAATGAATAGAGCACAACTGTCAGGACCTTCATTTACTGATGGGGCACAAGTCAAAAGAAGCAGCTACAAAGATGCATGAATAATAAGAACATGGAATGTACGAAATATACATCTAGGAAAATTGGAAGTTGTCAAAAAATGAAATGGAGCACATAAGGATAAGTATCCTAGGCATTAGTGAGCTGAAATGGTCTGGTATTGGCCATTTTGAATCTAATGATCATATGATTTACTATGCTGTGAACAACACATTCAAGAGAAACATTGTTGAATTTATCATCAGAAAGAACATTTCAATATCTATCTTGAAATACAATGCTGTCTGTGATAGGATGATCTTCAAAAGCTTAGAAGGCAAACAGATAATACCATTATTATTCAAACTGATGCACCAATCACTAAAGTAAATATTGATGAAATTGAAGAAAATTACCACCTTCTTCAGTCTAAAACCAATGAAACATGTTATCAAGATGTATTGATAATTATTGGTGATTGGAATGCAAAGGTTGTAAATAAAGATGAAGTATCAGAAGTTGGAAATTATAGCCTTGGTGACTATATGATGCTGTGGATCCCATGACAGTTTTGCAAGACCAGCAACTTATTCATTGCAAATACCTTTTAAACAACATAAATGGTGGTTATACACATGAGCCTCACCAGATGGAATATACAGGAATCAAACTGACTACATCTATGCAAAAAAATGGTAGAACAAGGCCAGGTGCCAACTGTGGGACAGACCATCAAATGCTCAAAGCAAGTTCAGGCTGAGGCTGAAGAAAATGAAAATGAGCCTACAAGACCCAAAATATGACCTTGAACAATTCCCACCTGAAATTAGAGATCATCTCAAGAACAGATTTAATATGTTAGACACTAATAAACAAAGACCAGAAGAGTTGTGGAATGACATCAAGACCATCATACAGGAAGAAAGTGAAAGGTCATTAAAAAAAAACAGGAAAAAAAGGAAGACCAAAATAGATGACAGAAGAGACTCTGAAAGTTGCTCTTCAGCTTAGACATGCTAAAGTGAATGGATGATATGACAAAGTCAAATAGCTGAAAAGAAAATTTCAAAGGTTAGCTAGAGAATCAAAGTCAAGTATTGTAATGAAATGTGCAAAGATCTAGAGTTGGAAAACCAAAAGGGAAGAACACATTCGACATTTCTCAAGCTGAAAGAACAGAAGAAATATTCAAACCTTGAGTTGAAATACAGAAGAATTCTATTGGCAGAATATTGTATGATACAGAAATCATCAAAGGAGCATAGAAGGTATATACAGACTCACTGCACCTAAACAAATGATCAGTGCTCAATAATTTTGAGAGGTGACATGTGACCAAGAACTGATTGTGTTGAAGGAAGAAATCCAAACATTAGTGAAAAACAATTTTCCAGGAACTGGCTGAATACAAATTGAAATATTTTTGTAAAAATTTGATGCAGTGCTGGTGGAGCTCACTGGTCTATGTTAAGAAATTGGGAAGACAGCTACCTGGTCAACTAGTTGGAAGAGATGCATATTTGTGCCCATTCCAAAGAAAAGTGACCCAGCGGAATGAAGAACTCTTCTAACAATATCATTAATATCATATACATGCTGCAAAATTTTGCTGAAGATAATTCAAAACTGACTGTATAAGTACATATCCCTGCCATGATGGCTACCTTTTTCATGAGTCTGTTGGGCAATAACAGGAGTGCCTGGAGAACAAGAATGACTAGTTTCTACAGATTGTTAAAATACTCTTCTACCTGAGGTAAAACATTGGTGAGCAGTCACATGAAACACAAATATCTTCATATTTTTTGGCCCATTCAGAGAGGTCCATTCACATACCTCTTCCCCATACTTCTTTGTCAGCAATTTTCCAATCATGTTTCTTCAACAAAACCATTGGCAACAGTCCATGAATCAATGTACCACTTCTCCTTCCAAGCAAAATGAGCAACCAGGTGGACTGATCACATTTCTGCCCAATTGTAAAGATTTTCCTTCACCTCTGTCATTCAGGGAAGTCCCTGAAAGGGGTTGTAGTGCTGATTCTGTTTACTATCGACTGATGCCCACATATTGTGCAGAACCATCTGTAGACTAAGCATGAGTTTTCTCATCCTCAGTTAATGGATCATAAGGAACTCCCCATGAGACCATAGGTATAGACTGAGAGAAGGAAAGGTAATGTGGCAGGAGTGGAGACTATGAACATTTGGGCAGCTTACTTGTGCCTTCAGGTCCTGCTCAAGCCCAGTCTCATATGTTGTTGTTGTTGTTAAGTGCCGTTGAATCGGTTCCGACCCATAGCAATCATATATAGGGTTTCTGAGGAGCAGCTGGTGAGCTTGAACTGCAGACCTTGCAGTTCAAATGGCTTTGCAGTCTGACGCATTAACCCACAGCGCCACACCAGAACTCCAGTCTCATATATACTGAGTCTATTTAATGATGAAGTACTACTTTGCATGTCCAACTTTATGACTCTGTGGGTCAGACAACATGTAGGTCCTAATGGGTAGCTCTGGTCATATGATGATTTGTGATTAGACATTAAGTCTCTCTCTACTAAGGCCCAGTTACAAGCCAAAGCTGTTTCTCAAAAGGAATGTAGTTATCTGCATAGAATGGCAGGGCTTTGTTCCTAAATCCTAAGGGTCTGTGCTGTGATTTACCAACAGGAGCCTGCCAAAGACTATAAATTGCATTTCTATCTGTCACTGATATTTCAAACACCATTGGATCAGCTAGATCATAGGGTCCAAGTGACAGAACAGCTTGTACAGATGCCTGAACCTGTTGCAAAGCCTTCTTTTGTTCTGGGTCCCACTCAAAATTAACAGTTTGTCAAGTTACTTGATAAATAGGCCAGACTTGCACACCCAGATGATGGATATGTTGTTCCAAAATCCAAAGAGGCCAACCAGGTGTAGTACATCTTTTTAAGGTGTGGTAGGGGCCAGGTGCCATAACTTATCTTTCACTTTAGGAGGAATAGCTGACATGTCTCACACCAATGAACCACTAGAAATTTCATTGAGGTGTAAGGTGACTGAATTTTTGTTGGGTTAATTTCCCACCCTCTAGCACACAGAGCTCTGGTAGAGTAGTGGTTACGAATCGGACTGTGAACCTTAAGGTCAGCAGTTCAAAACTACCAGCCACTCTTCGTGAGAAAGATGAGGCTTTCTGCTCCCATAAAGATTTACAGCCTCGAAAACCCTGTACAGGGCCACTATGGGTCGGAACTGACTCGATGGCACTTAACAACAACAATAAGCACACAGATGGAGTCCTGGTGTTGCACTGTAGGATGAACACTGGACTGTAAAGTTGACATGAACTGCAAGATTGACAGGTCAAATCCACCAGCTGTTCCTCAGAAACCCCATACAAAGTTGTTAAGAATTGAAACCGACTTGACATCACTAAGCAACAAACAGTAATAGCATACAGATGTTGGCTTTGCCAAGTGAAGGCAAATTGCTTCTGGTGAGTCTTAGAAACTGGAATGGAGAATAAGACATTCATTTCCCAGCTCAATAGCTGCATACTAGACACTAGGAAATGTATTAATTTGTTCAAGCAATGGAACAACATCTAGAACAGCAGCTGCAATTGAAGTCACCACCTGGTTAAAGTATGATAAACTTCTCATTCTCCAAGATCCATATTTCTTTTGCACATGCCAGATAAGCAAATTAAATGGAGATGTGGTAGGAATTACCCCTGTATCCTTCAAGTCTTTGATTATAGCACTGATGTCTGCAATCCTTGCAGCAATGAGGTATTAATTGTGGTTTATTGTTTTTTTGAGGTAAACGTAGTTCCAATGGTTTCCACTTATTTTTTTCCCACCAAAATAGCCCTTATTCCATATTTCATGGGTACAGTATGGGAGTTCTGCCAGTGTTGAGTATGTCTATTCCAATTACACATTCTGAAACTGGAAAAAATCACCACAGGATGAGTTCGGGGATCCACTGGACCCACAGTGAGAAGGACCATTAATAGCCATTAAGACTCCATTAATAACTTGACCTCCATATGCCCCCATTCTGACTGGTGGGCCACAGTAATGTTTTGGGTCTCCTGGAATTAGTGTCAATTCAGAGCCAATGTCAAATTATCACTGAAACGTCTGATTGCTTCCTTTTCAACAATTAATAGTCACTTTTATAAAGGGCTGTAGATATCTTTGGGGAAGGCTGGGAGAAAGCTGACAGTGTAGTGGGGTCCTTCCTCAAGGGACCAGGCCTCTCCTTCATTCAGGGGGTTGTGAGTCTGTAAACTGGCTCAAGTCTTGAAATTGATTGAGAGGCTATTAGTCTCTACTCTGGTGATTCAAATTAGACTCCCATTCAGTTGACCTAGAATTCTTCAACTTGTATAAACCAAGTAAATATTTAGTAGGTTTCCCATCTATTTTACTCTTTGGGGGCACGCAGCCTAAGTAGCCAATGCTATATGTCCGCATGAGTCAGACAATTCTGATTATTACTTTGATCCTGTTTTCCATTATGGTAACCAAGCCCACCTTGTCTTTGTTGATTAAGTCCTACTACTTGCCTCTACCACCAGGGGATCCAATCAGCCCCATTACAGTTGTTGCTGTCGTTGTCAGGTGCCATCAAGTCAGAACCGACTCATAGTGACCCCATGCACAGCAGAACGAAACAATGTTCGATCCTGGGCCAACCCCACCACCGCTGCCACACTTGACGTCATCAATGATGCCACCTGGCTGATCCATCTCGTTGGGGGTCTTCCTCTTTTTCTCTGACCCTCCATTACAGTTAGGTGTCTTCATTAAATTAGGGCAGTTTGTGCTCTCAAATATGGCTTATACAAATTATCAATCACAACAGTATTCAAGGAGTCTGGGGCTCCTATCACAAATTTGTTCTTTACAGTTGTGACAAAAAGTGTTTCCTTTGGGTACTCTGTGTGTGGACTCATGGGTTTATCCTGATAAATGCACTCTACAATGCCAGTTACGTACTTTCCACTACAGCAGGGGCAGGGAGCATCTGGCCTTATATGGCCTGTAAAATCATTTGGTCTGCCCCTGCCAAGGCAAACTCAGTTTCAGCCATCATGTTATTGTTGTTAAGTGGTTCAAAGCACTTTGTATCCAGTGCATTAGCCCAGAGCACCACACCAGGACTCTAGCCATCACATTGGTCATGGTTATGTGACATGGAGTCCATTCCAACTCATAGCAACCCTGCACAGGGTTTCGGAGGCTATAAATCTTTACAGGAATAGAAAGCCTCAGCTGGTAGTTTTGAACTGCTGACCCTGAGGTTAGCAGACTGATTCATAACCACTATACTACCAGAGCTCCTTAGCCATCACATTACTGTTGTTGTTGTTATGTGCCGTGGAGTCAGTTCTGACTCTTAGTGACCCTGTACAGGGTTTCCGAGGCTGTAAATCTTTATGGGAGCAGAAAGCCTCAACTTTCTCCCACTGAACAGCTGATAGTTTAAAAGTGCTGACCTTGAGGTTAGCAGCCCGATTCGTAACCACTACGCTACCAGAGCTCCTTAGCCATCACATTAGGTGTGAGTTAACGAAATGCTTCCCCAAATATAGCAGGCTAATTTTAAGTTGATAATTTTGTATGGCCTGCAAATGATTTTATAAATATCCAAAAGATCCTTGTGGTGTGACCTTGTGATTCAAACTGACTTTGCAGTCCAGTGCATCATCCCATAGTACCACATCAGAACTCCAGCCATCACATTAGGGGTGAGTTCATTAAATGTTTCAGAAAATATAGCAGGCTAATTTTTAAGTTGATAATTTTGTATGGCCAGTGAATGATGTTATGAATATCCAAATAACCCTTGGCAGAAAAAAGTTTCCCCACCCCTACTCTACAAGGAGCTCTGGTAGCAAAGTGGTTACAAGTCGGGCTGCTAATCTCAAGGTCAGCAGTTCAAAGTACCAGTGGTTCCACAGGAGACACATGAGGCTTCCTACTCTCATAAAGATTTACAGCCTCAGAAACCGATAGCAGGGTTGCTATGAGTCAGAACCAACTCCACGGCACATAACCACCATCCCTACTCTACAGAATACCAAGGCAGGTCTGGTATTTCAAATTGAAGTAATGGTCAAAATGGTCACTGCACAATCCATGCTTTAGTGAACCAACCAAATAAATTATTAGATCTTCTAACCTCTTGAACTGAATCATTGAATGAAGAATCTGTGCTTTGTGTTTAATCTCATCAAGTATGGACAGAAAGGATAATGATTTTGCTGATAATGGATCAATAGACAAACGTGGAGTAATCTCTTCACATGAGAGGTGTGGTGCTGTTAACAAAAATAATTCCCAAGTGTCCCATCCCAACTTTCAGGATCCCATTTTTTCCCAATCAGTGCCCTCACTTTAACATCACATGTCATTCCAGGTTGGAAATTCATCTGACACTCTTAAAATAAAATTCTGGGTTTGGGTTTTGGAAATATCAGCTCTGCTACTACAAGAAATCAGATTTTCTTTCAAGGTACAAGTGGAAACTTTGAGGTCTTTTATGTGATGTTTGAGCTTTGACTCCTTAGCTCTGAGCTCTTCTCTTTCCTTTACTCCTTGCTCTATTGTAAGTAAGACCAACCAACCAGCTTCTCTAAACTTCTCATCTTGACAAAATTGCAGAAAAGTACCATACACCTAATCAACTATAGCCTTGCTTCTCTCCAGTATCTGTTGGTGGTGATAGTTTGCATATTAATATTGCCACCTCAAACCGTGGGTTACCAGCACCCTAATCCTGTTTACTAGTGAAGACAGAGTTTTCAGTTCCTTTAAAATCAGTCAGACTTGAGAACCAATTTTAAAAACTCATCCTTATGACTTTGTTTCTCTAGTACCACATAAGAGAAGTACACCAAATATTTTAGATTGGCTTCTATAGAGAAGCAAAGCTAGTGAAACATATATGTATACATATGTAAAGAAAAGCTTCTATCAAGTAAATGGCTCACAACTGTAAAGGTGGAAGGACCCCAAGTCTGGGTCAGATGAACCAAGATCAGCAGAAAGACAGGCAGATCCACTGATGGCTCCCAGGATCAGCAGGTAATAGAGCTGGCTACTGGCTCGAGTCCAAAGAACCAGAGGTTTAAGAATGGGCCAGATGTAAGATTCAGACCCAGCAGAAAGCCAACAAGTTTTGCCTCAGTGTCTAATACACCGGAAGCAGGTCACACCCCAAGGAAGTATCCTTTCAATTGATTTGGCTGCTTGTAGCAAAATTCTTCATAGAGTTAATTACATTACATTAGATCTTATTTGGGAGATAACTACATCTTAACTGCCAAACCACCAAGAATCCCAGCAGAGTCAAGCTGACACAAAATCTTAGCTATCACGGCATCTGTTTGGAATTAGCGAGTCGATGAGAGTGAGGAAGACCTTTGCTGAGGTGAACTGACACAATAACTACAATGATGGACTTGAGCAAAACAGTGATTGTGAAGATGCTAGTGGGCCAGGAAACATTTTGTTATGTGTATATGGGGTTGTGAAAAGTAGCAATAAACTGTCATATATCTAGCTATCATCTATCTCTAGGAGCTCCAGTACCATAGTGGTTACAAGTCGGGTTGCTAACTCCAAGGTCAGAAGTCCAAAACTACCAGCTGTTTTGCAGAAGAAGGATGAGGCTTTATGCTCCCATAAAGATTCACAGCCTCAGAAACTTTACACAGGGTTTCTGTGAGTTGGAACTGACTCTAAAGCATGTAACCACCACCACCAACGACCATCTCTAATTTTAATAGACCTCATACTAACATTCTATATTTTAACAATTTTCCTTATAGATAATACCTTCAGAATATGTAAGGATACACACAATATGTTCAGTCCAGATTATCTACTGCATGGAAAATCATGAGCTTCCCCTCTCGCCTAGAATAACAACCAAAAATCATGCATTTCTGTAATCCATTTCAGTAGCATTATTTTTATTGGAGAGCATTTAGATTGTACTTTTTCTAAGATGCACTGCTTTCATAGACAATAAAGTAAAATAAAACAATATGAAGTTGACCAAAATGGCCATCTGTTTTTTCCCATATTTTTGGATTTTAAAAAAAGGCTAAATTATAGCAACTAAAGTAATCTAAATTTTATGAAAACAGGGACTATAATTATTCAAAGTATGTGTTGTATTTCTATTTTAATAAAAATAGTTCATATTGGGAGAAATAATAAAATTGATTAACATTATTAACAAATGTTGATACAAATATCTCTTATTTCCATTTTCTGGAGTTAAGTTAAAATTGAAGATTCTATTTTTAAACTTTAAATTCTTTGTTTAACTTTCTCTACAAAATCAAAGAAATCATTTTGTATTTGTCTAGCTCGAGTTTTCAACTTTTCTTAGTTTGAATTTTTTATGGCAGTAGATATTTTCCTGTTCACTTTAAAAGACTTTGGAGACCAAAAGGAGAGGAAAATAAATTTACTTCTGACGCTCCATTTGATTTGACAATTTGGATTTGGGAACAAAGAAGGCAGATTTACACATTGATTTTTGTGTGTGTGTGTCACTGAAATATTACCTATCAAAATACATACAAACAAACAAAACCTTTCTTTTCTAAAACCAAGAAAAGAATATAAATATAATTTTTGATGGTAAATGGGTTGAATTATTATGATAATAAATGGTATTATCATTTTATTAGCTTAGCTAAATTTTTTATATGAAATTTATAAGCACTAAATTATAAATTTTAAAATTATAAGTTCTTTATTAAAAGAATGTCCTAGACTATAGATATACTAATCATCTACTGAACAAAATACAGATTGTATGCTGAAAGAATACAGCCTTGATGCACACCTTTCTTGATTTTCAACCATTCAATATCTGCTTGTTTTGTGGAACAACTGCCTCCTGGTCTACATACAGGTTTCTCATGAACACAATTAAGTGTTCTGTAATACCGATTTCTTGCAATTTTATCCAAAGCTTGTCATGATCCACACAGTTGAGAGCTTTTGCATAGTCAATAAAATACAGGTAAATGTCTACTTATCTGCTTTCAGCCAAGATCGATGTGACATCAACAATGATATCCTTTGTTCCACATCCTCGTCTGAATCCAGTTTTAACCTCTGACAGTGCCCTGTCAGTGTACCCTGGCAGCCATTTTTGAATGATCTTTAGCAACATTTTACTTGCATGTGCTAATAATACTGTTTGGTGGTTTCTGCATTCTGCTAGGTCACTTTTATTTGGAATGGCACGAATATCGATATGTATGATGAACAGATAATCAGAGAAGATGAATTACACGAAGAAGAATGTGGCATCAGGATTGGAAGAAGACTCCTAACAACCTGCAATATGAGATGATAAAACTTTGCTTGCTGGAAGCAAAGAGGACTTAAAACACTTACTGATGAAAGTTGAAGACTATAGCTTAAAATATGTATTGCATCTCAATGTAAAGAAAACAAAAATCCTCAACTAAAAGCATCATGATAAATGGAGAAAAGATTAAAGTCGTCAAAGACTTCATTTTGTTTGGATCCAGTATAAACACTCATGGAAGCAGCAGTTGAGTAATCAAACAACGTATTGCATTAGGTAAATCTGCTGCACAAGGTCTCTTTGAAGTGTTCAAGAGCAAAGATGTCAGTTTGAGGAAGAAGAGGTGCCTGACCCAAATCATGTTATTTTTAATGGCCTCAAATGCATGTGACAGTTGAACAGTGACTAAGAAAGACTGTCAAACAAGTGACACAGTTGATTATGGTGTTGGAGAAGAGTAGTGAAAGTACCATGAAGTGTCAGAACAAACCAATCTGTGTTGGAAGAAGAATAGCCACAGTACTCCTTAGAAGCCAGGATGACTAGACTTCATCTCTCATACTATAGACATATTGTCATGAGAAGGACACTATGTTTGATAAAATGGAGGGTCGGCAAAAAAAGAGGAAAGCCCCCCAATGAGATGGATTGGCATAGCAGCAGTAACAATAGGTTTGAGAGTAGCAATGATTGTGAGGATGCACAGGACCAGGCAGTGTTTTGTTCTGTTGTGAGTCAGAAATGTCTTAATAGCACCTAACAACAACTACAACCACAGCTTACCTCTCCAATCCTAACTCAAGCTGCTGAACATATTCATCATGTGTTCCAGCATTACTAAACACATTGAAGTTCTTCCCAAATGCCATGCCACATCCAACTCTGGTATTTCTTTCTTCTTTTTGTCTATCTGATGCACATGTTCTGTTTATTAAGAAACCTTACTCAATTTGTTGTTTCAAATTGCAAAAAGCATCACAAGATTTACATTATGAAATGTAAAGAATTCTCTTACTCATGACTTTAAAGGTCATCTTGTTAAATGTTGTAAAAAATTTATGAACTAAACAAATAAATAATATTTTAGCTGTGTATAAACTATCCTTTAAAAATACCAAAAGTGCCTGGGCTCACTGAAATCAGGAAGGCAGTTTTCATCATTCATTAACTTTTACTTAAATATGTTCTTCCAAAAACATGACAAATTAATAAATGCACCCTATAGCTTTTTCTCAGGAGAAAGATGAGGCATTCTGCTCCCATAAATATTTACAGCCTCAGAAACCATATACAGGGTTGCTTTAAGTTGGAACCGACTTGATGGCATACCACCATCACCATCACCTTTTCAAAATTAATCAACACGTCTTTTCAATATTGAATATATCCTGTTTTCAAAACTTTAGGAGTCTTGTAACTAAGACTTACTAATATTGTCCTGTAACTGTTTAGCAAGGTTAGGTAAATATCAAAGAGTCCAATTTTTTATTAAAAAAAATATTTCTGATAATGTGTATACTCGTAAAATGATAAGAATCCTAATCGGAGCACTCATTTACTTGAAAAATAATGTGTTGCACAATTTCAAATTGTCTGTTAAACTTGCATTTGTGGTTGTTAAGTGCTGTCTTGTTGGTTCCAGCTCATAGAAACCTTGCATAGGATTTTCAAGGAGCTTCTGGTGGTTTTGAACCATTGACTTTATGGTTAGCAGTCCAGTTCTTATTCTGTAGCACCACACCAGGATCCTAAGCTATTAATGGTGTTGCAAGTCAAGGAGCTCTGGTAGTGTAATGGTTAAAAATTGGGCTGCTAATCTCACGGTCAGCAGTTCAAAACTAACAGCTGTTCCACAGGAGAAAGATGAGGCTTTCTGCTCCAGTAAAGATTTACAGCCTCGGAAAACCTGTTCAGGGTCTCTATGAGTCGGAACCGACTCCATGTCACATAACAACAAGTCAATTTTTGACAATATTATTATTGTGTTTATTTGGGACATGGACATTTCCCAAGTGCACTGTGAACTCCTGTTATCAGTGACCTAAACAGTCTGATTTGCCTATCACTTTGTTCCTACACATGGTACAGAACCTATCACATTGCAAGTACTATATGACTAATTTTCAAATGACCAAAAGAATAAATGAACTGTCTTTATTACCTATCCTTTGACTATAGGGCAATGAAAAGCTGGAAGCAAGAAAGCTATGTTTGTTGTTGTTGTTGTTTTCGTTTTTTGAATACGAGACAGTATTGTTTATTCAGCACCTGTTATCAAAGTCCTGGTGTGGTGCTGTAGGATAAACACTGGATCACAACATCGGTTTGAACCATGTCAGTGGTTCAAACCCACCAGCTGCTCCTCGTAAACCCTATTGAGGGTTGTTCTGAGTTGGAACCAACTTGACAGCACTTAACATCAACATTATGAGATTAAGAAATCCTGGTGGTACAGCGAGTTAGGCGCTAGGCTGCTAATAGTTCATTGGTTTTCGTATATAATCTTTCTTTACGATGAAAAAAACAATTTTGGTTCCTATTTGCTTTCATTGAAGTTTGTTGTTGTTAAGTGCTGTTGAGTCAGTTCAACTCATAGTGACCCTGTACAGGGTTTCCGAGGAGCAGCTGGTCGATTTAACTTTGTGGTTCACTGTCCAAAGTTTCTCCTACAACACCAACACCAGAACTCCATTACTTGAACTTAATCATAGTCAATATATCCAGATGTTTTCAGGTAACTGATATTAATAATAATAACTAAAATCCATATATGACTCTACAGTACCCTCTGAAAACTAAAGAAATATAAAAGTTGTATTTATTATGAAAACTGGTGATCCATATATTATGGAGACTATGCAAATTCTGGGGACCCTGATTGCATAGTGGTTAAGCACAAAGCTGCTAACTGCAAGGCCGAGGGTTCAAAGCCGACAGACACTCCATAGGAGACAGATGTAGAAGTCTGCTTCTGTAAAGATGTACAGTCTTGGAAACATTCTAGTTCTATCCTGTCCTATAGGGTCACTAGGCATGGTTTCAGTAACACTGTGATTTGTTTTGTTTTGTCTTGCTTTTTGGTCTGTGAGATGCATTAATAAAATATATAACTAAATCACACACCTCATTTGCTAACTATACGGGGTAATAGACTTTACTCTGTATATTTTCATTTGAAAAGTAGTGTTATTCTCTTATCTTAGGGGCTGTGCCTATTCAGTCAGAAATGCTATGTTTAATTCTTCCTGGTCTAGCAATTTTGAATCTCAACTTCAAAAGTCCTCCGAGATCACCCAGACCCTTCATGCTTAGCCTTTTTATACTCAATGCATCGGGAGGGAAGAAATATAATCACAAAAAGGAAGAGGAAAAAAATGACTCTTTCAGGCAGTTTTGTTTCACAAGCCAGTGAAGAATAATACAGGGGTTGGAAACAAACATAAGTTAGAACAGAGCTTCCTCTACTTTTACTAGGAAAAAAATCACTGTTTGGGGAAAAGAAAAGACAGCAGAGGACAGAGATTTTGGTGGCCCTGATGGGGTTTCTAGTGCTTTATCCCGTGTGTCAAGTCTCAAGGGCTGGTCAAATACATATATTAAAATTGAGATGCAGTTAGACATAGCAGATAGACTTGTGGTTGCTGAGAGCAATGGTATTTCTCTCCTTGAAGTGATGCGGCTTCAAAATGAAAAGGTCTCTATAGTAAGCTAAGAGTTCTGGTGCAGCACTGTAGAATAAGCACTGGACAGCTAACCATAAGGTCGGTCATTGAAACCCTTTAGCCACTCTTTGGAAACCCTATACAGGGTTACTGTGAGTTAGAACCGACTTGGTGGCATTTAACAACACCAACAATAGTGAGATAGATAACAAGGGACACAACCTCCAAATTTGCTAGGCTCATCAGGGCTTAGAAGTGTTGTCATGATTCCACTCCTACCATGAAGGGCATGGGATTGGCTTATTTACACATATACATATATTAAAATTGAGCTGTAGTTACACAATAAAATATGTTAATAAAATTAATGGTATATTCTTCAGAGAAAAAACATTCAAATATTCATTAACTACCTAATATGAATACACAACAGAATCCTGAATGACTACTGGAATGTATCGAATTAGAGAAACAATTAACAATGGCTGAAAATGTAAATCCTTAGTCATCTGGGTTACCTAAGACTTGCAATATAGCAATAAAAGGAGACTTGACTCTGTTAGTTAAATATGTAATTTCAGGCCTGATTTAATTTTTCAGGATAAATTAATGACCAATAAGTCCTGGTGTGGCAATGTGGGATAATGCACAAGGTTAGTTTGAACCTCAAGGTCAACAGTACATACTCACCAGTGGCTCCTCATACATGGTCGCTATGAGTCCAAACCGACTTGACTGGCACACCATCACCAACAAAGTCCTGGTGTGGTACTGTAGGATAAGCCACGGAACCCTAAGGTTGGTTTGAACCACAAGACACATGGTTCAAACTTACCAGCTGCTCCTCAGAAACCCTATACAGGGTTACTGTGAGTCTAAACCAACTTCATGGCACTTGACAGCAATAAGAACCCACACCTGGCTACCAAAGAATTTCACAGGTGATCTCATCTTATTAAACTATTATCACCTTTTGTTTTCTATGGATAACATGTTGTTGTTAAGTGCCTGTGGAGTCAGTTCCAACCCAAAGAGAACTTGTATAAGGTTCCCAAGGGGCACTGAGTGAGCTTGAACCACTCACATTGCAAATTAAACTAACTTTGCAGTTCAGCATCTTAACCTACAGAGCCGCACCAGGGCTCCAAATAATTGCTGAAGCAGAGAGATCCCTATTTCCAAAGATCTGTGTACTATCATATTTCTACTATGTTTCTAAAAAAGTTAAATGTAACATAGCACCATGCACTGCAGGTCTGGAATAAACATATTGGTTTCATATCATTCTGATAACTTCAGAAAGGTAGAATGTTAAATAAACATCCACTGTTTCCATTTCTATTCAAACATCACAGCCAATAAGGGTTATTCTTCCTACATTTATATTCTCACCTGAACTAGTTATGTTTCTATTTATGTGAGTCTTGGTGTGGCACTGCAGGACAATGAGCAGAACTGCAAGATCGATTTGTTCTGCAAAGTCGGTGGTTCAAACTCACCAACCGCTTATTGGAAACCCTAAACAGGATCGTTATGAGCTGGAGCCAACTCGATGGCACTTAACAGCAGCATAGATAGATAAGATGAACTCAAAGAGACATTAGGAGAAAAATAAAAACTACAGACTTCTTTGTATGTTACGTTAACGCTGTGATTGAAATTCCAAAGGAGTTAGTTACCACCTGCACCTGTATATAGTATTAGTCAGCCCCTAGTCTTTTAAAATCACATGGCTGATTTTCTTACCTTTTGTTTCTACATTATTCTCTCCTAATAATTTATATCTCATTAGCTGACTAAATTAACAGAACAGTATTATAGGCTGTGCTCATAGTTGTTGTTGTTAAGTGCCGTCAAGTCAAGTTCCCACTCATAGCAACCTTGTATAGGGTTTCCAAGGAGTGGCTGGTGAACCTGAACTGCTGATCTTACAGTTCAAACTGACCTTGCAGTCCAGCACATTAACCCACAGCACTACATCAGTATTCATAGTAGAATGTGCAAAGGCATAATTCTTTAAACATCCAGTTTATGCACTTTAATGAAAGAGTGACTATAGCAGTAACTTGGTTTCTTGTTGATGTTTAAATGTCTCTGAGTGAAGAGGCAACTTTGATCGGCTCATATGGCTCTGTAGATAAGCACTGGACTGCAAGCCACAAGGTCGGCAGTTCAAATCCACTAGCTGCTCCTTGGAAACCCTATACTAGGTCGCTGTGAGTTTGAACCAACTGTATTGCACTTGACAACAACAGCAAACAGTGTGCGTAAATCTTGATTGTAGGGGAAGGTGAGGTGATTTAAAAGTGTAAATCTTGGTTGCTTTTTCCTAGGATACTTCCAGTGTCTTTGTAACATGAAGGAATTTAAAAGAATTAGATGTCTGACATAAGGAGAGACTTCTAAAAAAGATGTAGTTCAGATTGCTTATTCTGACGTGACTTGTAAAAGTTAGATAGCCAGCATACCTCAGAAAGCCAGTGGACATCCTCCTTCCTTCCTCCTGCTTCCTCTCACAGCATGATCCTAGGAAGAACATTCATCCAGGCATGGAACTAGCCATAAAATATGATTAGCAAAATAATTTTTAAGCTGTCTTGCCATCATTGTCTTGTGTCTGCTAAAGCATGATTTTGCAAATGTCAACCAATCAGAATGTTCTTCTTGTAAGTTCCTAGATCCTTTGTACTGAAGCTCTGTGTTAAGTGAAAATTTTCTTTCACTACAATTTTTAGTGAATCCTTACAATGTACTGCCCAATCATGGATCAGTTTGTTCCTTTGATAAACTTTATTTTCAACAGAAACTTTAACCAGTTTGCTCTTAGACCAGCTACAACTATCAAACACAAAAGTGTTGCCATCTTGGACATTATTGGCCACCAGAGATCTGCTTATTTTGTTGTTGTTAGGTGTCATCTAGTTGGTTCTTGATTCATACTGAACTTATGTACAACAGAACGAAACACTACCTAATGGCATGCTATTCTCATTATGATTGCTCTGTTTGAGCCCACTGATGCAGCCATCATGCCAATACTGAGGGTCTTCCTCTTTTTCGCTGACCTTCGACTTTACCAATCATGATGTCCTTCTCCAGGGACTGGTCCCTGCTGATAATATGACCAAAGTGTGTGAGATGAAGTCTTACCACCCTCACTTCTACCAAAAATTCTGGCTGTACTTCTACCAAAACAAATTGTTGACTCTTCTGGCTTGTTGTTGTTGTTAAGTGCCATTGAGTTGGTTCCAACTCAACTACCCTGTATAGCGTTCCTGCGGAGTGACTGGTAAGGTTGAGTGCTTATCCTACAGTGCCACACCAGGTAGTCCATGCTAGATTCAATATTCTTTGTCAACATCAATATTTAAGAGCATCAATTCTTCTTTTGTATTCCTTATTCATTGTCCAGCTTTTGCA
>NW_006408804.1:1831378-1833154 GCF_000296735.1 Chrysochloris asiatica
GCTTTTCAGGAGCATTTTGGCTGTATTTCTTCCAGCAAAGATTTGCATGTTCTTCTGATAAAAGTATCATGGCAGTCCATGATACTTTTAATATTCAACACCATAATTCAAATGCATCAATTCTTCTATGGTCTTTCTTGTTCATTGTCCAACTTTCACATGCTGAAAACAAAGAATACCAGAGAGCTTTAGTGACTATGAAAATGCTTCAACCATGTGGATCATGACAAGCTATAGACAACATTTCTGAGAATGAGTTTTCTGGAACACTTAATTGTGCTCATGAGGAACCTGTACTTAGACCTATAAGCAGTAGTTTGGATAGAATAAGTGGACACTGAATGGTTTAAAATCAAGAAAGGTGTGGGCCTTTCTTTCACTATACTTATTCAATCTGTATGCTGAGTAAATAATCCAAGAAATTGGATTATATGAAGAAGAATATAGCATCAGGATTGGATGGAGGCTCATTGACAGACTGCAATATGCAGATACAACAACCTTGCTTGCTGAAAATGAAGAGATCTTAAAATACTTACTGATGAATTTCAAAGACTACAGCCTTTGGTATGGGTTACACCTTCACACAAAGAAAACAAAAATTCATACCACTGGACCAATAAATAACATTATGATACATTTGCTTGGATCTACCATTTATACTCATGGTAGCAGCAGTCAGGAATTCAAATAATATATTCTATTAGGCAAATCTGCCCAAGACCTATTTAAAATGTTTAAGAGCAAAAATGTCAGTTTTAGGACTAAGTTGTGCCTGACCCAAACCATGGTATTTTCCATTGCCTCTTATGCATGTGAAAACTGGATAATAAATAAGGAAGACTGTAGAAAATTGATGCATTTAAGTTATGGTGCTAGAGAAGAATATTAAAGGTAACATGGACTGCCAGAAAGACAAAAAAAAAAAAAAGTCTGTTAGAAGAAGTACAACCAGAATGTTCCTTAGAAGCCAGGACGGCCAGATTTTGTCTCTCATACTTAGGACAGGATGTCAGAAGGGACAAGAATGTGGGAAAGACATCACACACTTGGTAAAGTGGAGAGACAGAGACAAAGAGGGAGACCCCAAAAGAGAGGGGTTGGCACAGTGGCATCAATAATGGGCTCAATCATAGCAACAATTTCGAGGATGGCACAGGACTGGGTGGTGTTTCTTTCTATTATATATGGTCACTATGTGTCAGAGCAGATTCAATGGCACCAAACTACAACAACAATTATTTGAGTCAGGCGTACCTGATTCCTAAAACTGATATCTTTGCCCTTGAACATTTTATAGAGGTCTTGTGCAGCAGATTCACCTAATGAAAAATGTCATTTGATTTCCTGAGTGCTGTTTCCATGAATATTGATTGTGGATCCAAGCAAAATAAAGTCTTTGAGAATTTCAATCTTTTCTCCAGTTTTCATAATGTTATTTATGTGGACAGTTGCGAGGATTTTTGTTTTCTTTACATTGAGATGCAACCCATACTGAAGGCTGTGGTCTTTGTTTTTTGTGAGTTAAGTATTCAAGTTCTCTTTACTTTCAACAAGAAAGGTTGTATAGTCAGCATATCATGGTTGTTATTGAGTCTTCCTCCAATCCTGATACCACATTCTTCTTCACATAATCCAGCTTCTCAGGATACAAATTGAATAAGTGTGGTGAAAAGAATACAACCCTAGCACATGTACCTCTGGGTCCATGTATACCTTCCTCATGAGTACAACTAAGTGTTCTGGAATACCCATTCTTCACAATGTTATCCATAG
>NW_006408804.1:1834619-1835679 GCF_000296735.1 Chrysochloris asiatica
ATCCTTCCTCTTTGTTTCCAACATTTGCATTCTAATCACCAGTAATACTTATCAGTACATCTTTATTGCATGCTTGAATAATTTCTGACTGAAGAAGTTGGTAGAATTCTTCAATTTTCTCATCACTGGTTTTAGTCATTGGTGAGTAAATTTGAATAATAGTGGTATTAATTGGTGATGAATGGGACACCATTCCTCTTGAATTTCTCATTCCTGGCATAGAAAACTACATGATTGTGATTTTCAAAATGGCCAATACCAGTCCATTTCAGCTCACTGATATATAGAATACCGATCTTTATGCATTCCATTTAATTTTTGATAACTTCCAACTTTCCTAGATTCATACTTAATACAGTACTTGTTCTTATTACTAATTTAATGCTTAACAACAGTTTCTCCTCATTTTGAGTTGTGTCACATCAGCAAGTGCAGGTCCAGAAAGCTTTACTCCTTTCGCATAATCATAGTCAACTCGACTTTGAGGAGTCAGCTCTTCCTGTGTCATATTGTGAGTTCCTTTCAACCTGATGATGTCATCTTCCAGCACTATGTCTGACAGTATTCTGGTGGTATTCATAAGGTATTCACCGACTAAACATCATAAGTAGTACCTCTCTCCTTCTTATTTGTCTTAGTCTGGAAGATCAAATGAAACCCGTCCACCTTAGGTGACCCTACTAGTATTTAAAATAGCAGTGGCATAATTTCCAGCATCACAGCAACATGCAAGCCACCACAGTGTGACAAACTGACAGATGACTAGTGGAGAACAGAAACAATGTTGCATTATCCTGCACAAGCCTCATAATTGTTTGTATGTTTGAGCATACTGTTGCAGCCACTTTGTCAAACTATTTCATTCCTCTTTTTCAGTGATCATTTACCAAACATGATGGTATCCAGGGGGTGAGCCTTCTTCTTCTTCTTCTTTTTTTTTTTTTTTAGGTTTTATTGTGAATTGAATGATAGTTTACATGGGAGAACATTGGTTTTACACCCATCATTTCATTGCAATGATTATAATCTCAGTAGTTATCCTTCTTGATAACATGTTCAA
>NW_006408804.1:1860188-1880689 GCF_000296735.1 Chrysochloris asiatica
TTTTACATATTCCTTTAATTTCTGTTCATCTGAAAATGTTCTATTTTCACCATTTTATTTGAGGACAATTTTTCTGTGTAAAAGACTCTTGGCTGACAATTTTTCTTCTTTCAGAGTTTTGTATATGTCTCCCCATTGCTTTCGTGCTTTTATGGTTTCAGCTGAGAAATCAGAGCTCATTTTTCCCCAGCTGCTTTTAGGATTCTTTCCTTGTATTTGATTTTGGAGAGTTTGATTATGGTATGTCTTGGTGATGTTCTTTTTGGATCTATCCTGTTTGGAGTTTATTCAGCTTCTTGAGTGCTTATCTTCTTGTCTTTTATGAAGTTAGGGAGATTTTCTTCCAGCAGCACTTCGGCAATCTTTCTTAGCTTTTCCTTGTCTCTTCCTGTTCTGGAATATCTATTCCCCTTTTCATGTTTTCCTATATGAATTTTAGGATTTCATCATTTCCATATGATATGAAGAAATCATTCTTTTTTCTGATTGTTCTTCAATCAGATTTATATTCAAGCTCACTAATTCTGGCTTTCATTGATTCAAATCTACTCCTTTGCACTTTCAATGTATTGTCCATATCTGAAATCTTAGTAATAATGTTCTGGATTTCTGTTTGCAGTTTTGTATTGTCTCTAATCCTTTATCTATTTTGTTTGATTGTTCCAATAGTGCTTTCCCGACTTTTTCCTTGTTTTCCTCTGCCTTTCTGTCAATCATTTCTAGGTAGAGGACTTAAAACATTTACTGATGAAGATCAAAGAGCACAGCCTTTGGTATGGATTACATCTCAATGTAAAGTAAACAAAAATCCTCACCACTAGACCAATAAACAACATTCTTATCAAAGGAGAAGAGATTGAAGTTGTCAAGGACTTCATTCTTCTTGGATCAACTATCAACATTCACGGAAGCAGCAGTCAAGAAATCAAATGATGTATTGCATTAGGCAAGTTTGCTGCACAAGACTTTTTTAAATTATTAAAGAACAAAGATGTCAGCTTAAGGACTAAGGTGCACCTGACCCAAGCCATGGTATTTCCAATAAGCTCATATGCATGCGAAAGCTGGACAGTGAATAAGGAAGACCAGAGAAGAATTGATGCTTTTGAGTTATGGTGTTGGAGGAGAATATTGAAAGTGCTACGGGCTGCCAAAAGGACCAATAGATCCATGTTGGAAGAAGTGCAGCCAGAGAGCTCCTTGGAGGCCTGGATGGCCAAATTTCATCTCTCATTATTCTGACATATTATCAGGAGGAACTAGTCACTGGAGAAGGATATCATTTTTGGTAAGGTGGAGGGTCAGAGAAAAAGAGGAAGACCCCCAGCAAGATGCATTGGCAAAGTGTCAGCATTGGTGGACTCAAGCTTAGCAACAGTAGTGAGGTTGGCCCAAAATAGGGCAGTGTTTCATTCTGCTGTGCAGGGTCGGCACCAATTCGATGGCACCTAAAAACAACAACAACAAATAGCATCTACTTCAATGCTTTTCAGGGACTTTATAATCTTTTTTTCCTCAAAACTTTTTTCCAGCTCTGCTTCTTGGCCACTTGTTTGAGCCATTCTGTCTTGTTTCTCATTGTGAATGGAAATTGTCTGCTACTTTTTAGACCTTGTGATGTTCCTGTACTTATATTGTTAATGATTGTATGATGGTGTATTCTTATGCACTCACCAAGTCTCCCCTGGTGGGTAATGATCAGGAGAAGAGTTTCTGTACTGTTCTCTGTTCATTCAGTTCTATTCAGGATAGATTTAGCTAATGGTGGTTGTTGTATAGTTGCTAGACCTGGATATTGCCAAATGTGCTGTTTGGATGTAATTGCTGTCTCCTGTCTGGTGAGGCAAGAAGAGAAAACACACACACAAGAGAGAAAGAAAACAAAAAATCAAGCAACAATGAAAATAAAATGATAATGATAAAAAGAAAAAAGCTAGGCAAGGAATTAAAAAACATCGTTAGCGAAAAGAAGGAAAATAAAATAAAATAATAAAAAAGAGATAACAAAAAGTAAGAAAAAGAACTAAACACAATTAGGGAGAGGAAGGAATAAAAGGGAATGAAACAAGAGGGTAGTATTACAAATGAAAGACGGGGAACACAAGAAGAAAGAAGTAACAGCTGTTGAGAAGCAGAGAAAAAATGGAAAACTAATTGTAAGGGGAGCTAGAAATGATTGAAGCAGGAGAGAGAAAGATAAGGAAGAAAGAATAAACAAACAAAAACAATGAATGGGGAAATTGTGGCAGGTGTCAGACCTACAGCGGAGAAAATTCTGGGGTTTCCTATCAATCAAGGATCTCATGGCATGGGTGGGTATGGAATGAGACAATAATACTCAACTTCAGATGGAGTTCCTGTAGAGTAAATATTGTCTGTTCTGGGCACCCAATCTGGAAGTGCTTCCTACAGACCCAAAGCATCTGGGGGATAGGGTATTTCCATCCCAGAGGGCAGTCAAGGGTGAGAGCTCCTGCTAGTCCAGGGTTGACCAGACCAGCTCTGCAGGTCTGGAATAGGCCACACCTGATTTCAGGTGCCAGGGTTGGTGATGCTAGCTCCCCACACATTTTTATGTCACTTTAACTGACTAGAGAATAGGAACTTCCCTGGGAGTTTACATGAGTGGGGACCAAATACTCCTCTCATCAGCAGGGTAATGTGAGGCACACACACACACACACACACACACACACACACAATTGCACCATTCTGTACACCAGTAATCAGTTTTCCTCTGTGCAGCCGGATGCCCTCTGCCTTCAACATCACCTGCGAATGTTCAAGATGGCTATAGTGCACCTCGCTGGCCAGAGCACCAGCTTCTTCTTCCTTTTTAATTCTCCCCAATAGCTGCTTCTCCAAATGAAGTTAGTCCAGGGCTGGCCAGGGCCAATGCTGCAGATTTGGAGCAGGGTCCACAGTGGAATTAATGCAGATAGCTGCACTCCCCTTTAATGGGGCTCACAATTGCTGAGATCACTTTCATGTAGCTCCAACCACAGGAGAGTGGGAGCTTACCTGGTGGTACATATGGGTGGGGCCAGCCTCACTTCTGGACCCGAGAAGAGTGTGGGGAACAAGGGGAAAAAATTGTACCTTTATCTCCTCAAGCCATAGGTATGTTTCTGCAATGCCAATATGTTTTCTTATCTCTGAAGCCATTCACAAAATCTCATGATGGTTGAGCCTATCTGACTGGCTGGCATAGGTCACAAGTCTTTCTGCATTTTGCTGTGTCTGCTCAGCTGTCTCTCCTAGTAGGCATTCAATCCACTTCTCTATCCCTTCATCTGAAGCTCAAAGTTTCAGGTGTATCATCTGCATCTGTTTCGTTTGGTTTCCATATCTTAGTTGTAGAGGGTTTATACAGTCTTTATGCCTAGTCTGACATCTTGCCACCTCCCCATTTCTTAAATCTTATTATTAATCTTCTGGATTTCCATTTGAAGGCATCTATATTATCTAATTTTTCATTTAATTTGTCTAATAAAGACTATAATGACTAAAAAGAGACAAAGGAAGATAAAATCATGGAAGAGAGAGCTAAGAGAGAAAATAAAAAGAAACAACATTAAACAAAACTAGTAAGAGGAAAGAAAAGAGAGAAGAGACCAGAGTAGTACAGAAAAATCAATTCATAAAAAAGAAAGAACGGGGGGAAGAAGAAAAATAAAGGAAAGGAGAAAAACTGAAAGTAGAGATAGAAGGCATAAAAACAAAAAAATAGAAAGAGAAGATGGAGAAGAGAAAAATCAATAAGCAAATATAATGAAGGGCAAAATATAGGGCAGGTGTCAGATCAAGAGAGGAGCTCCCAGCCAAGGGAATTCGTTGGGAAGGGAGGAGAGACGGTGATGTTCCTGGCCTTAGATGATGTTACGTTGTTGTTGTTGTTAAGTGCTGTTAAGTCGGTTCCGACCCTTAGTGACCCTGTATAGGGTTTCTAAGGAGCAGCTGGTGAGCTTGAACTATCGACCTTGCAGTTCAAATGGCTTTGCAGCCTGGCTCATTAACCCACAGCGCCACACCAGTTACTATAGTCATAGGTATTGTCTGTGATCAGGGCTCTTAATCTGGAAGTAGTTTGTGCAGTCCCCAAAGGTAGCTGGAATCAGATACAAAGGGCAAGTGTATTATCGGTGGCTGCTTCTGAGAGTTCCTGGTAGTGTAGAACTGGCTAAGACCTGTTCAGTGAACTCTGCCGTTCCGGAGCAGGGTTCACCTGAACACAGGTGCTTTGGTGGTACACGCAATCCCTAACTCATAGTGGTAAGATTTACAACTGCTTGATTCACAATTGTGTGGCTTAGACCTCCCAGAGAGCAGCGATTTTGCTGTGGGTGGATGAGGGTGGGAATTGTTCACACCTCTGGTCATCAGAGGAATGTGGGGTACAAGAAAGAATGACACCTTTCTCATTGCCAGTCATGAGTGCATCTGTGCTGCCAAGCTGCTGTCTCCCTGCAAAGATGCTCACAATAATTTAAGACTGCCATGCTGCATCTGGGCAGTCAACATAGTTCACCCATCTGTCTCCTATGATCCTTTTCCCTATTCAGTTTCTTCTCCTACTAAATATTCTCTTCATGTCACTAACATTTCCTCTGAAGCTCAAGGCTCCAGAATGATCATCCATATCTGTTTCGTTTGGTCTTCTGTATCTTTGTTATAAAGGATCTGTTTAGCATGTCTGCCGGACACAGCCAGAGTCCTCAGATCTTGAGATATTTTTTTTGGCAACAACATTCAAGGGAACAAAGGGCACTATAAGATTAGCCCATGCACCATGAAAACTTGAGCAAGGAGTACCAAGACATCTCCCCAGTGAATCACTTGTTGTCAAACATATTCCTCCATGCTTCCATTGTATAATAGCAATCCTTCTTCCTCTAGTTGTTAAAATAAATTATTTTTGCCACAAGATTGTTATTCTTACCTTATTTGTTCCTCTCTTGACTGCTAAACTCTTGTTGCGGCTACTGTGGAAATGTTTTCTCCTTGGAATCAGGACGTTTATATCTGCAAAGCATTGTTGTTAAGTGTCATCAAGTCATTCTGACTCATAGTGACCCTGTAGAGGATTTCTAAGGACCAGCTGGTGGGTTTGAACCACTGATCTTGTGGTTCAAACCAATCTTGAGGTTCAGTGCATTATCTTGTGGCACCAAACCAGAAATAGTCTTGGAAATGGGGAATCTGAAATTCCAGAAGGAGTTCACAGAAAGTAAAAGGCTAACTAGGGTTCTTCTGATATCTACTCCTTATATACAGTAGTTCACAGAAAGTAAGGCTATCTAGAGCTCTTCCAATATCTACTCCTTATGCACGGAATCTTCTGGTTCTACCTAGAGTGGCGAAAAAAGCAAAAACAAAATGAAAACACTAAAAAACAACAACAAAAAAAACCAAATTTAGTAATCAATGTATGTATCACTCCCTAATCAGGAAAAGTCACACATGGAAAAGTCTACACAATAATTGAGCACAGAAAAAAACTTCTCTGCCATAAATGTGCACAGGAAAAATGTGCACACAGAAAAATGCCCAAGTAGAAAAATATGCACATAGAGAAATTTTTGTATACAAATTTTTATGCAAAAGGTTAGGGTTCAGATTCAGGTTCTGGCTTGTGTTCAGATTAGGGTTAATGTTTTGGTTTCTTTTGGGGTTAGAGTTTATTACTTTATAATATTATGAGTATGAGACCTTTGCTATACGCACATTTTTCCCTGCAGACACTTTTCTGTGTGTGCATTTTTCTTCTGTGCATTTATAACAGTGGGGTTTTTTTTTCTATGCAAACTTTCTGTGTGTGCTTTTCATGTGTGTGTTTTTTCCATGCAACCACTGCCTCCTGGAGGCTAGCGCCCAATCACTGAATGCTATTTTCAAGTTCATACCTCAGCAGCCCTTCCAGAGGTCATTTCATTGCTGTAGGCAGCTGAATCTTTGTGGAATTTACTTTTCATTCATTGGATGGCATGTATCTTACTAAGACCTTTAAGATACTTGCTACATCTTGTTCTTTTACTCTTATTATTAAAATGACATCATTTGTAAAATGACCAGTGTGATGTTTTGCAGACAGTATATTTGGTCCAGAAACATTTGGGCTATTTTATAACAAAGGACAGGAGAATTAACATGGAAAAGACTAGAAATATATTCTGCTTCTCTTTTCTATAAGTGTGACCTTCTTCTGGTTCTCTTTTCTGATAAATTAGGAAAATAAAACATTTAGCAAAACAATGGACTCATGCTGTCTTCCTAAATTTCTGTTAATCTGCTAAATCAGAGACACTGTATCTGTACAACAGCTGCAATAAAGTTTACAGATTGTATGGATTTGAAGTAGCCTATAGTGGTTACAAATCAGGCTGGTAATCTCATGGTCAGTAGTTCAAAACTACCAGTTGTTCCGCGGGACAAAGATAAGGCTTTCTGCTCCGATAAAGATTACAGCCTCAGAAACCCTGTGCAGGGTCGCTATGAGTAAGAACTGACTCCATGGCACATAACACAACACTGTCATCTTTTGAAGTCCTGGTGTGACACTGTGGGTTAATGTGCTGGGCTGCAAAGTCGGTTTGAACCACAAGGTCGGTGGTTCAAGCTCACCAGCTGCTCCTTGGAAACCGCATACAAGATTGCTGAGTTGGAACCAATTTCATGGCACTCAACAACAACTGTCATCCTTCAGGATCCATCTGGTTCTTATAGAGGTAATAATATAAATTAAATGAGTTTATGGGAGCATCCTAACCAGAAAAAAATACATACAAAAAAACCCAACCGATAATTGTGCACAGGAAAAAAACCATGGTCATAAATGTGCACACAGAAAAATGTCCACATGGGAAACCCACACAGAAAAATAGGTGCATAGAGAAATACTCATATAAAAGGTATGGTTCAGTTTTGATTCAGGGATTCGGTTTTGGTTAAGACAACGTAAGGGTTAGGGTTAGAGTTAGATTTGGGGTTAGCATTCTGGTGAGGTTTGGGGTTCAGGTTTGGGTTAGAGTTAGAATTTGTTACTCTGTAATATTGTGAATGTAAGAATTTTTCTATATGTGCATTTTTTCTATGTGGGCATTTTTTTTTTTCTTTGTGGGCATTCTCCAATGCGTAGATTTTTCTTGTGTACGTTTATGACAGTGAGATTTTCCTTGTGTACATTTATGGCATTCTTGATGTGGGATATTTTTGTGTGTGAGTTTTAAAAATAGGACCGGGAGCACCATCTCTTTTCCGCAGGTATTTATAGTGTTGCTGTTAGGTACCGTCCATTTTGTTCCCACTCATAACAATTCTATGCACAGCAGAATGAAACATTGCCTGGTTCTGCGTCATACTCACAATTTTTGTTTCATTTGAGCCTATTGTTTCTGCCACAATGGGGTTCTATCTCATTGGGGGTCTTGTTCTTTCTCCGTGACTCTTCATTTTACCAAGAATGGTGTCCCTAACCAGGAACCAGTCACTCCTGATAACATGTCCAAACTACATGAGCAAAGTCTTGCCATCCTGGTTTCTAAGAAACCTTCTAACTGCACTTCTTCCAAAACAGATTCATTTGCTCTTCAATCAATTTTTATTCTTTTACTCTACACCATAATTCAAATGCACAGATTCTTCTATGGTCTTCTTTATTCATTGTCCAACTTTCACATGCATATAGGACAATAGAAAATGCCATGGCTTGGGTCAGGCATACCTTAGTCCTCAAACTAATATCTTTGCTGTTAAACACTTTGAAGAGGTCTTATGTAGCAGATTTTGCATAATGCAATACATTCTTTGATTTCTTGATTGCTGTTTCCATGAGTGTTGACTGTGGATCCAAGTAAAATGAAGTCTTTGACAACTTCAATCTTTTCTCTGTTTATCATGATGTTATTTACTGGTCTAGTTGTGAGGATTTGTGTTTCCTTTACATGGAGGTGCAATCCATACTGAAGGCTGTGGTCTTTGATCTTCATCAGTAAGTATTTTAAGTCCTCTCTGCTTTCCGCAAGCAAGGTTGTATCGTCTGCATAGTGCAGGTTGTTGATGACTTATCCTCTGATCCTGATGCCAGATTCTTCTTCAAATAGTCCAGTTTCTCAGATAATTTACTCCGCATACAGATTGAATAAGTATGGTGAAAGAATGCAACCTTGACACACACTTGTCCTGATTTTACCACTCAATATCCCTTTATTCTCTAACAAAGAGAACAGTTGTCTTGGTCTATGTACAGATTCCTCATGAGCACAGTTTAGTGTCATGGAATACCCATTTTTTTGCAATGCTAGTAATAGTTTGTCACAATCCATGTAGTAGAAAACTTTTGCATCGTCAATAAAGGACAAGTAAACATATTTGTGGTGAATGTCTGACTGTTCCCTGTCAATGTACTGGTGCAACTATTTTTAAATTATCTTCAGCAAAATTTTATTTACATGTGGTGTTAATGATATATTTTTTTAATTTTCACAATCCACTGAGTCAGAAATAATGACCTTTGCTAACCAGATGGCCAAGTAGCTGTCTTCCAAACTTCTTGGCATAGATGAGTGAACGCCTTTGGTACTGCATCAATTTGTTAAAACATTCCAATTTGTATTCCATCACTTCCTGAAGTCTTGTCTTTCATAAATGCTTTCAGTTCAACTTGGACTTTTTCCTTCAGTACCAATGGTTTGGTTCTTGATCATATGCAATCTCTTGAAATGGTTGAACAGTGACCATTTGTTTTTGGTACAGTGATTTTTGTGTATTCTTTTCATCTTCTTTTGATGCTTTCTACATCATTCAATATTTTGCCCATTGTTGTCGTTGTTAAATGCCATCGAGTCGGTTTTGACCCATAGTGACCCTGTATAGGGTTTCCGAGGAGTGGCTGGTTACCTTGAACCGCCAACCTTGCAGTTCAAACGGCTTTGCAGTCTGGCGCTTTAACCCACAGCGCCACATATTGCCAGTCAAGGTTTGAATTTTGTTTTCAGTTCTTTCAGCTTGAGAAGTGCCAACCCTGTTCTTCCCTTTTGATTTTCTAATTCTTTATGTTTGCATATTTCATTATAATATTTGACTTTGTCTTCTTGAGCTGCCCTTTGCAATTTTTTTTCACCTCTTTTACTTCTTAATTTCTTCTATTCACTATTCTATTTACTTCTTTAATTTCTTCTATTCTCTACACTCAGGAGTGAGTTTCAGAGTTTCTTTTGACATTCATTTTGGTCTTTTCAATCTTATTAATGACCTTTTGGGTTCTTCTGTATGATGTTCTTGATGTAATCCTACTCTTTTTACCTTCAGCCAATAGTGTCTAATGCAACAAATGTGTTCTTAAGATGGTCTTTGAATTCAAGTGGGATATATTCAAGATCATATTTTGACTCTCTTGGTCTTGCATTAATTTTCTCAGAGTCAGCCTGAATTGCATAGTAAACTCCAGGGCTTATTTTGACTGATAATATTGAGCTTTTTCATTCTTACCTTCCCACAGATGAAGTCAATTTGATTCTTGTATATTCAGGCTGGTGAGGTCCCTGTATATTGTTGCAGTTTATATTGCTGGTAAAGGTAATTGCAGTGAATAAGTCACTGGTCTTGCAAAATTCAATGATGCAATCTCCAGTATCATTTCTCTTACCAAGCCTACATTTTCCATCTATTTATCCTTCCTTCTTGTTTCCTACATTCTAATCCCAATTACCAGTGTTATCAATACATCTTGATTACATGTTTAATCAATTTCAGACTGAAAAAGTTGGTAAAATTATTCAATTTCATCATCACTGACTTTAGTGCTTGTATAAATTTTAATAATAGTGATATTAACTGGTTTTCCTTCAAGAAGTATTGATATTATCCTATCACAGACAGCATTTTACTTAAAGATAAATTGTGTAATGTTTGTTTTTCATGCTGAATGTGCACCATTCCTCTTCTATTTGTCATTCCTGGCATAGTAAACCATATGATAGTCCCATTCAAAATGACCAATTCCCGTCCATTTCAGCTCACTAATGCCTAGCATATCAATATTTATGTGTTCCATTTCACTTTTGCCAACTTTCAATTGTCTTAGTTTCATACTTCATACATTTCACGTTCTGATTATAAATGGATGCTTGCAGTTGTTTCTTTTATTTTTAGTTGTTTCCCATTAGCAAATGAAGGTCTTAAAAGGTCTACTCCAATCACATCATTATGATCAACTGTACCTTGAGGAGGTAGCTCTTCCTTAGTTGTATTGTGAATGTCTTCCAACCTGAGGACCTCATCTTCTGGCACTATATTTAACAATATTTTGGTGTTGTCCATAATGTTTTCATCTTCAGGCACTATGTCTGACAGTGTTCCAATGTTAGTTATGAAGTGTTTTGTGGCTAACAATTCAGAAGACGTAGTCTGCCTCTCCTTTTTCCTTGTTTGTTTTAGTCTGGACAATCTGCTGAAACCTGTTCACTGTGGCTGATCCTACTGGTATTTAAAATATTGGTAACGTAACTTCCAGCATCACAGCAACACACTAGCTACAACAGCCTGACAAATGACAGACGCGTGGTTGAGGTGTTTAGAGTGGTGTTGATTTCTTCTGAAATATACAACTGCTTTTGATTTGAGTCAAGGAATGAAGATTCAGAGATTCCTACTTCACTTTCTCTTTAACAATAACTCTTATACCCCTGAGGGTAAGAAACCAATATGAAGATTTTGCCTATGATTGGATATCTCACATCTTAGAAGGAGGTATATATATATATATTTGTTGTTGTTGCAAAGTGCTGTTGATTTCTGACTCATAGCGATACTGTATAGGGTTTCTGAAGAGCGGCTGGTGTACTTGAACCTCTGACCTTTTGGTTTAAACTAATCTTGCCATCCAGTGCACTAACCTGCAGTGCCACTTTGGAGACCAGAATAAAAACCTTCAGGTACGTTTGAAGATTCAATGCATCTACTGTAAATGAGCCTGCGTCAGAATTTCACATGAAGTTTATAAGATACTCCCCTTAATCCTTATCCTACACGGCACTAATAGGAAGGCTATATGATGTCTAGACTTGGAAACCCTGTATAGGGTTGCTATGAGTCAGAATGGACTACACAGCACATAACCATCACCACCACCACCATTGGTATTTCAAGTCTTAACTTGAACCATATTTCCAATTGTCTTTGGGTCTAGATATGTTCCATTCTGCAATTATGCTAACTGTGTAAAACAGGCATTTGTGGAGGGTCTTGTTGAATCACTACAGTATAAAGTTGCTATGGTTTTGTAGACTCTTTTCTCCTGGGTACCTGAAGTCTACTTCCCTTAGTGAATTCTCAGTCTATAAACTGACTTATTCCAAGAAACTGGCTAAGAATTATGACATCTTATTGAAGCAGTTACCTTCAGTCATCTGATGTTTTTTATGTTCTTTCTTGTATAGATTAAGAAGTACCTCATTTGCTTCTCATGTATTTTGTTCTTGGAACATTAGACTTTATGTGCAATCACCATCTCTCTCAGTGGGTCTGATGCTCTTGCTGCAACTCCAACCTTATGTGTGATAATTAAGCAATGCCATTTGGCCTTTAGTATTTTCGATGTTATCATTCTCAGTACAATTAGGAAGCATTTTCTTAAATAATTCCTGATGTTATTGTAATATGTGGCCATGCCTAGGAGACAATCAGATATGTGAGAACAGTTTTAGCTTAGGTATGACATTGTATCTTGTAAAAGATCAATGGAAAATAATATCCATAAATAATATAAATTTTATATTTATTGATATAAATAATTACAGACACTCACCTAAAGTTCTGCAAATATGAATAACCATAATATTGTATTTTTCGTAATTGAATATTTGGGTGAAGTGCTTGTAGTTTATAAGAAAATCATTCAAGAACGCATATAGGAGATGCATGTAAGTAATGACATACATGAGACAATTGACAATACCATGGTTTGGGATGTTGCTGTTGTTGTGATGTGGCATGGAGTTGGTTCCAACTCATAGTGACCCTGCATAGAGTTTCCGAAGCTGTAAATCCTTATGGGAGCAGAAAGCCTCATCTTTCTCCCACAGAACAGCTGGTAGTTTCGAACTGCTTACCATGAGATTAGCAGTCCAATTTGTAACCGCTATCTTTTCCAACTCATAGTGACCCTTTCTGAAGAGCAGCTGGTGGGTTTGAACTGCCAACCTTTTGTTAAGCTATCAAGTGCTTTTCCTACTATGAAAATATAAGTATGTGTGGAATATAAATTATAAATGGATGTTTATGGCAGCATTATTCATAATATCCAAAAGGTTAAAACAACCCAAATTTACACCAACAGATGAATGAATAAACAAAATGTGGAATATCCATGTTGTTGCGTTCCATCAAATCAATTCTGACTGAGAGAAACAATGTATAGATTATCTGAGGAGGGGCTGTTTGGTTTGAACTACTGATCTTGCAGTCCAGTGCTTATCCTACAATTCCACACCAGGACTCCATACAGTGGAATATTATTTGGTCATAAAAAGGAATGAAATACAGATATATGCTACAACATGGATGAAACTTAAAAATATTACACTTAGTTCAAAAAATTTATCAGTTACAGAAGACCACATATGATAAGTTTCTATTCATATTCAAGTCCAGAAGTGGAAAATCTATAAGACAGAAAGTAGATTTGTGGTTGCTAATAGCTTGGGGGATGCCTGGTATGGTGCTGTAGGATAAGCTTGGGAGTGTTAACTGCAAAGTTGGTTGTTCAACCCCACCAGCTTCTCTCAGAAAGAGATATAAAGGGTCACTATGAATTGGGATTCATTCAAAGACACACACACACAACAACAACAACAAAAGGGCTTTGAAGGCTGTAATGAAGAGATGGAGGTATAACAGCTAAAGGATATGGAATTTCTTTTTTAAGTGACAGAAATATTCTAAAATTGAGTATAGTGATAGTTATACATACATATTCTTAAAATCATTGAATTGTATACTTTAAATGGGATGTGGGTTATATTTCTATAATGAAATTAATGTATTTTTCTATACTGATGTGTCTTAGTTACATGGTGCTGCTCTAAAAAAATTATCACAAGTAGATAGCTTTAACAAGTAGATAGAAGTTAGAATTCAGGGCCCTGGCTTTAGGGGAAGGTTTTGTCTATCAGCTCTGAGGGAAATTTTTTGTCTCTTCAGTTTATTTTCAGGGTCCTTAGAGATCACTATGTGGCTTGTCATCAATCTTCCCCCATCTCTATTCCTTTGCTTACTTGTTTAATCTTTATATCTTAAAAGATATTAACTCAAGACACACTCTGTGCTAACCCTGCTTTATTAACATACAAATGGAATTATAATCACAGGCATGGTGGTGGTGGTTGTATGCTATGAAGTTGGTTTTGACTCACAGTGACTTTGTATAACGTTTCCTAGGCTGTAGATCTTTCTGGGAGCAAAAAGCCTCATCTTTCTCCTATGAAGCAGCTGGTAAATTCAAACTGTTGAACTTATGGTTAGCAGCCCAACTTGTAACCCACTAAACTACCAGGGCTCCTTAATCACAGGCTTAGAGGTTAAGATTTACAACACATGGTTTCAATCCCTAACTGAGAGCATAGTGTGTGTTCAAATCTTAGGAGTTTAAAATAATTTGTAGCTGAAATCTTGGTGGTAATAAAATAGAATAGATAACAAGTATATCAATGTTTATCACATACTTGAAAACAATCGAAAAGCAAATTTAAGAAATCTTACTTAAAAAAATAATTGAATCTCTCTTGGCACTCATTATGAGATGAAGTAATTGTTTTAAATAATTTCTAGAGTTCTTCCAGATCTAAGTTTTCATGTTTCTCAATTTTTGTCACTTCCTAGCGAGAATCAAGATGAATTTTAAAGCAGATGGAGTCTATGTTGTTTGAGTATGTGTGCACTTAATAAGGCATGTGGGTGGGTGATAAGGAATTTCTGAGTTTGAATGGTACCAGACTAGATAAACATATTCTTGCAATTATTCTCTAGATACCCATAGAAATACACAAAAAGGAAAAAAAAAAAAAGAAAGCACAGAAACTGGAGCTGCATAAAATGAATATATTATGCAAATTCCAGGGACTAGTTCTCCAGTTGAACTAGAGATGCAGACAGATTTGAAAATACAATCTTTGACTCTACATATATATTCTCTTCTTTTAATCAAAACAGGATAAATGGCCTAGAGAAAATGAAGGAAATTGGTACCTACTCCAACTGACCATAAAAGATCAGAGATACAGACATATAGTAAATAACTAATTATGGAGTCAGCCTCTAAATCTTCAGAAATTACCTTTGGAGACATCCAACATCAGAATCATGCCACCATCTGACTTTTCCTGTTGTTTCTGTCTCTTCTACAGTATAAGACCATTGTATATTTAAGGGGACTGGAAGTGTGTCATTGCATTATATGAGTCCTGGATGGCACAAACAGTCAAGTGCTGTACTACTAGCAAAAAGGTCTATAGTTCAACCCACCCAACAGTGCCTCCAAAGACAGGCCTGACAATCTGTTTCCAAAAGGTCATGGCCTTGAAGACCCTATGGAGTTCTACACTGCATGCCTGGGGTTGACATAACTTGGAATTGACTTGATAGTAACTAACAGCAACATGGAATATTAATGTACTTAAAATAAATGTTAAAAGCAGGAACAGAGACAAAATTATGATCCACCAAAAATACTTTTATGTGCCAATGTATTAGGGAGTTACAGATTTTGTAAAGTCTTATACTCTATACTAAAAACTTAAAAAAAAAAAAAAAAAAAAGAACAATTCATTACTCAAAAGCTATTTCCTTTATACTTATTTCTTGTCTTTCACTAGAGCAACTCCCACCAGGTACAGAAATTGAGATGAAAAGCTATCCACCTGATATCTCACTAGGGTTTTTTTATCTAACTTTTCAAGCCCAATACATGCCAGTTAGAAAAAGCAAAGATGTTCTTTACTTCTTCAAAGACGTGACAATGGTTAAAGGCATGTATATTTCAAACTAACATGAGGATGAAAATTCTAACACAATTTTGAGCAATAAAATTAATTTCTTAATTAATTGTTGTTGTTGTGGTTAAGTGCCACATAGTCAGTTCTAACTCATATTGACCCTATGTAGGATTTCCAAGGAGTGGCTGGTGAGTTTGAACCATCGACCTTGTGGTTAGCAGTCCAGTGCTTATCCTACTGTCACACCAGGAAGTAATCTGTTTTTGCACCTTCAGCCTGGTTAAACATCTACCTTAAAATGGAATTATCCAGTAACAATTTAAGTCCCTACTACTAGATAATTCCATCTTAAGGTAGATATATAACCAGGCCAATGGTGTAAAAACAGATTATTTCATTCAATGTGTGAAAATGTGGCACCAACAAGGTCACCTATAGCACTCTACTCAGCTGAGATCAATAAGTCGTAGCAATGGCCACACAAATCTCAGGTGTCATACTCACCGTTAGGGAGTTTATCAAGGAAGTTAACAGATTACATTGTGGGACCAGAAAATGTACAGGGCATAATTCTTCCAGTCAGAACAGCCTCTCCTCAGCCATGAGAACAGGCAGGCCTCTCCCTGACCCTTGGCTCTTAGCTTGGCCTCTGCTCTGCTCAATCAATGTTACAAAGCTCTTTAGGACTACTGGTAAATGCTCACAAGGCACACCACTTGACTGTAAACCTCAGCCAGAAGGCATTCAGTTCTAGTTCTGGGGCTCAGCAAACCAAGCTCCCCCAGTGAAGTGCCTGGAGGCACCCTATTCTGCAAGCAAGTCTGCTGTCTCAAGTCACTCAGCTTTACTTGTTCTGTGGGCTTGGAAACTCAGAGCTCTGTCCAGTGCTCTGACTTTTGTTTGTGATACTGCTGTCCTCAGCCATCCCCTTTGTGTCACTGCTTTCTGTTCCTGGGTTGAGGAAGTTTAATGTGCAGGGACCTCTGGGTCCAAATGATGTACTTGACTCTGGGTTCTTCTTTGATGGAAGTGAACTCCTCCAAGGAGGAGGTAGACAAGGGTCTTTTTATATTACAGAGGATACGAGTTTCAGGGCAGTTAAAGTGGTATGTGGAACATGGATAAGGTAGGAAAACCACTGCCTGCCCTTTCCTAGAGATCAAACAGTTTTAGATCACATAGCTGGAGAAGGGGGCTGCAAGCTCCTTCCTAGCATATGCACAACTAAACCATGAGAACAAGAAATTTAGGTGTGAATAGCAGGAAGAGCGGGCTGTCTTCTCCTTCCTAGCATATATATAACTAAAGCATGAAGTATTGGGAGCAGGGGGAAGTGATAGGAGATATGGTTTGAGTTGACTTTAGGGTGACCATTTTGGAGTGTTTATACTCTATTCCTACAGTAAATCTGATGCACAACACCTCTTTAAAGCACTCAAAAGCAAAAATTCAGTTTGAGGACTATGTGCTCCTGACCCAAGCAATGGTTACTGAAATAACCAACTCTTCTTTCTCATACACATGTGAAATTTGGACCAGGAATAAAGCAGCCCTTAGAAGAATTGATGCATTTGAACTATAGTATTGGAGAAGAATATTGAAAGTACCATGGACTATGAGAAAAACATATAATTCTTTGTTGGAAGAAGTGCAGCCAGATGATGCTCCTTAGAATCATGTCATTGTCTCCCATACTTCGGGCATGTTACCAGGAGGCAACAATCCCTGGAGAAGGACATCATGCTTGGTAAAGTGGTGGGTCAGTGAAAAAGAAAAAGACCTTCAATGAGATGAATTGGCACATTTATAGCAGGAATGGGCTCAAGCATAACAATTATGAGGATGGTGAAGGACCATGTAGTGTTTTGATCTTTTGCATATGGGGTTGCTATGAGTCTGAACTTTACTCCACTGTATCCAACAACAACAACAACACTGCATGCTGGGATAGTCAACAAAATCACCCCAAAATCCATTCCAGTTGTAATAGTTTATGAATTAATAAATGGGTTCATAATCTTTGTTATTCCTATGTGATTCACGAGTGTGATATTAAATCAAATTGAGTTTCTAACAGATGCTTGTAGCCAGGTGAATCCCCATAGAAAATGGCTTTGTTGGTAAGGTGCCAGGGAGTTGGGTGCACAACACAACCAACCACCACCTGGTCCTGTGCTAGCCTCACAATGGGTGCTAAGCTTAAGCCAATTGCTGCTGCTGTGCTAATCCATCTCATTGAGAGTCTTACTCTTTGTTTTTAACCAACCCTCCACTTTACCAAGCATGATGTCCTCCAGGGATTGGTTCTTCCTGATAATATATCTGAAGTATGAGAGAAACAGTCTCAACATCCTAGCCTCTAAGGATTATTCTGGCTGTACTTCCTAGACACATTTGTTTGTTCTTCTGGCAGTCCATGATACTTTCAATATTCTTCTTCAACATTGTAACTCAAAAGCATCATTTATTCTGTGGTCTTTCTTATTCATCGACCAACTTTTGAACATGAGATGACTGAACATGAGATGACTGAAAATACCATGGCTTGAGTCAGGCTCACCTCAAACATATCTTTTCTTTTGAATACTTTTAAGAAGTCTTGGGTGACAGATTTGCCCAGTGCAATACATCATTTGGTTTCTTCACTGCTGCTTCTTTGAATGCTGATTGTGGATCTAAGCAAAATGAACTGTGACAACGTCAATATTTTCTCCACTTATCATGATGTTATTTATTAGTGCAGTTGTGAGAATTTTTGTTTTCTTTACACTGAGGTGCAATCCATTATGAAGATTATAGTCTCTAATATTCATCAATATGTCTTTTAAGTTCTTTTTGCTTTTAGCAAGCAAGATTGTTTCATCTCTATATCACAGGTTGTTAATAAGTCTTTCTTCGTAGGTAGAAAATGTTAAGAGCATACATGGCCCTGTAACACACAATTTTTAAAAACTCAAAATTACTCAACTTGCTGCAGTCATACTCCCATAGGACATAAAAGTATTGAATAAATGATGACATATTTAATTGAGAAAAAAACCTACAAATACCCATTAAGTGCTGATCATTAGATGTTGGGAGAAAGTTGCAAAGGTGGGACCTGCTTGGTGTACAGCACTGTGAAGCATGTTGTCTCCTTTAATGGTAAACAAAGGACATATATTGATGCAAATAGATAAGTAGGAAAATTATTCTATTGCCAAACAAAAATAGACTAAGGACATGTTTTTTAAAAATACAAGTTCACATTAATATGAAAAATAAACATTGTTAATAGCAATAAAAATAGGATTTAGCAAGTTACTGATATGATTTTTCATTATTATGGCAATCTTGTAAAATCTATTGAAGTTCTGTTTCTGTGACAATAAAACTTTTGGAGTTTGCTAGATCAATTAAGCTTTGGTATTTCAAAATTGGTAAAATGTTTGGAAAGTGAAGGCATGTCTGATTTTCACCTCAAAGGAGTCAGCCTTGGGTAACTTGATTCTTTGTTCTGCAGCCCTGTTTGTGAAGTTACAGGAGGTCATTTTTACACATATAAAATATTTTTCCCAAAATTTATTTGCTTATTTGACAACTCTTCTTTCTCCTTTCCCTTTTGCCTTTTGTCCTCCTTCTCCTTTGCATTCTTCTCCTCCTTTTGTTTATTTTTGAGATTTATTAATTTCCCATTTCATCTAAAATATTTTGATAAGATATAGGGTACTTAAGAAATTTTCAGTATCAGAAACCAATATTTTGCAATATACTTTCAAATTTCTAAAATGAAGTTTTTATGAGTCTGGCTTTCATGAAATGTAAGGTTGAAGAATTCAAACATAGCTTGATATTTAAATTTTTAAAAGGCTACAAAAAGTGTGGAAAAAAGGAAGTCTTATTTAGAATACAGCATACACTGAAATGCATCAAACAAATGTAACAACTTTCTGTTGCAAAAATGATCTATAATTTATTCCTTAATAATGATTTATACACACTGAAGACATTTTGTTTGTTAATTGCAAATGAATCTTCCTTTTATTTTAGGTAAATGATAATACTGTTGATAGTAATAGCAATATTGATGGTTTATTTTCTACCAGCCTCTGTTCTTTGTTGGTATTTACAATAACAAGATGCAGTGGTTTTCCCTGACTTACAAATAATAAAACTGAAGACTAAAGCAATGAAATAATTTTAACAAAGGTCATACATAGTCATGAAAAGTTAAAACCAGATCTATTTAGAACATTTTTTTTTTTGCTCCACACTACTATATTCTATTACTTCAGTGACAATTTTTAAGAATAAGAAAAAACAAACTGGATAGCAGACTGTACAAATGTATTTGTGTTGGCAAATAAGGAAATTTATGGGATCTCTAGAGCAGAATATTCAGAGATTGATTCAATGCAGGATATACTTTATTTCTAATTTTGAACATTAGTGCATTTTTATATTTTCAGTTAATATTTACTCTGCTAAAATTTCTATTGTTTGCCCTGACATCACTCAGAATAGATGCTGCTTTTCTCATAACTAAAAGAGTACATTTTGTCCTTCTTTCAAGGTCCATTGCAGATAACACCTTTTTCACTGAAACCTTCCCCTTTCCTTAATTAAATGTACATTTGTGTGTGGTACAAATGATTTACATTCTGCATGGCACTGTAAGATCAGCACTGGACTATCAACCACAGGGTCAGCAGTTCAAACCCACCAGCTGCTCCTCAGAAACCATAATTGAGAGTAAAAGGGCTAATTAGTAATTATATTAAGTCAGCAGGCATGACCTGGACTGTCCTGGCTAACTTAGTTGTATAGGTTTTGTTTATGGCGAATATGATCAAAGCCCACAAAGTGTCTAAATCACGGGAGTTCCAAAGGTCAGGAAAGCTTATAATAAACACTGTCTTGTGTTACTTTTATTTATGCATGTGTCTTATCTCACCACCAGACCTAGAGAACTTTGAATGTGGGTCGCACTTCCTATTTAGTATCTTGTATCCCACAGCGGTCGCAGAACACCTCCTCACAGGTTGTTACTCAATATGGTTACATAATGAAGGCATTCAGTTTTCTGTCATATATCAATGCTCTCTTGGGAGAAAGATGAGGTTTTCTGCTCCTATAAAGATTTACAGCCTTGGAAACTCTATACAGTGTCACTGTAGGTAGAAAACACAACCACCATCAATGTTCTCTTTCTACCAGTCATCATTCTCAGGTAGAGTTCTACCACCTGTGCAACTGCTGATGATAATTTACTTTATAAATTTACTTCTATGTTTACTATGTAAATCTAAGTATAATGCACGTTGTTTTGCTCCTTAAAATTTCTATAAAATCTCCACTTGAAAGGACAAGCAGACCAGCCTGGAGCAGCTAGAAGAACAGAAGATACTTCTTGAAAGAAAGACTGACAGGAAAAATAAAAAACAGTAGCGACAGTCACACTGACTACTACAAAAACAAGCAAGTTGCTTGTCCAGGAGACATCAAGGCAAGTGGTCGGATCACCTCAGGGAAAAC
>NW_006408804.1:1881805-1892606 GCF_000296735.1 Chrysochloris asiatica
ATTTTTTTTCTATAAAATTTGCTTGCTACCAATTAACTGTATGTGGAAGAAGAAGTGAGCCAGAACAATAAGTCAGCAGATGGTGAAGAAATAGTTGGAGGAGGAAGGGGCAAGAGTGCAGTTGATTACATATAAAATGAGAAAAAGACAATTAAAACCCGTCAATGTTTGAGTTCTGGCAAGAAAGTCAAAAAAGACTCTTGAAATGAACATTCCTGATTCTTAAGCTGGAGGATGAGCTGACTCTTTGTTCTGGGCAGCACAATGGGAGACTGCCCAAGGTCTGTGTGGAAGGGAGGAGGGTTCTTATCCCCTGTGGGCCCCTGCCTTGTTTAAGTAACACATCCCTACCCCCTTCTCTTAACCAAGGAATGGATGGCATCTGCTGTGTTTGGAAAAAGTCATCCTTTCTTCAAGATTCCACAGACATTTGTCCTGGGAGGATCCAGAGATATGAACATGGGCAGCCCATAAGTCTATTGAGAGTTGGGGAGAAGGGAAGAACTGAAGACCATAGAGTGAAAGTCACTCAGCCAAGATAAAACGTCTTCCTTCCAGTGAAAAAACTCATAAACATCTTTTGCCAAATTAACTAGTAAAAAGAATCTGGTGATTTAAACCAATTACAATCCACAATAATAGTACATAATGACTGTACTTTAAATACCAGCCATCTATAGTCTATCAAGCATCTTCAGCCTTGTGGTCTCTTTGTGACTGCCTATAACTCATTTGTCAATTTGTTGTACTGTGTTGATTTGTGTGTTACTATGATGCTAGAAGTTATACCACTGTTATTTTAAATACCAGCAGGGTTACCCAGGGTGGATAAACTTCAGCAGAGTTTCCAGACTAAGACAAATTAGGAAGGTGGAGAGGTACACTACTTCTGAATGGTTAGCCTCTGAGAACTTTATGAATAGCAGTGGAACATTTTCATATATAGTGCCAGAAGATGAAAATACTATAACTAGCAGCACAGAATTATCAGATACAGTGCTGGAAGATGAGTCCCTTATGTTAGAAAAGCACTCAAAATATGGCTGGGGCAGATCTGCCTTCTCAAAGTAGAGTTAACCATAATGACATGAATGGAGTAAAGCTTTGGGGACCTTCATTTGCTGGTGGGGCACAACTAAAGGAGGAGAAACAACCTTCAAACATCCATTAATAATCAGAACATGAAATGTATGAAGTATGAGTATAGGAAAATTGGAAGTTGTCAAGAGTGAAATAGAAAACATGAAGATCTATATTCTAGGCAATAGTGAGTTAAAATGGATAAACATTGACCATTTTGAATCTGGCAATTATATGGCTTGCTATGCTGAGGACATCATATTCAAGAGGAATGATATCCCATTCATGGTCAAAAAGAAAATTTCAAGATCTCTCTTGAAATTACAATGCTGTCTGTGATAAGAATAATACCCATATGTTACAAAGAAGATGAGTTACTACTATTATTCAAATGTATACACCAAACACTAAAGCCAACGATGATTAAAGAAATTGAAGAATTCTACCAACTTCTTCTGTCTGAAATTGATCAAACATAGAATCAAGATGTATTGATAACTATTAGTGATTGGAATGTGAAAGCTGGAAACAAAGAAGAAGGATCAGTAGATGAAAAATATGGCAATGGTGATAGAAACGATGCTAAAAATTGCAAGATAGAAATTTGCAAAACCAAATGAGTTATTCATTGCAAATGAATAAA
Organism: Chrysochloris asiatica; assembly: GCF_000296735.1. Classification (NCBI taxonomy): domain Eukaryota; kingdom Metazoa; phylum Chordata; class Mammalia; order Afrosoricida; family Chrysochloridae; genus Chrysochloris; species Chrysochloris asiatica. The sequence continues at coordinate 1,883,529 of NW_006408804.1, forward strand.
AGGTAATGTATACATCGACCACACTATATTGGGAATCCTGGTGTGGCACTATGGGCTAATGTATCAGACTGCAAAGTCATTTGAACTGTAAGGTTGGTGGTTTAAGCTACCCAGTTGCTCTTTGGAAATCCTACACAGGGTTGCTTTAGGTCAGGATCGACTCAACAGCACTTCACAACAACAATAACACCACATTAAATACACAGGAATCAAACTGACTATAGCTGTGTGAAGAGACAGTGGAAAAGCTCAGTATCATCAGCCAAAACAGGGGCTGACTATGGAACAGATCATCAACTGATCATATGCAAGTTCAGACTGAAGATGAAGAAAATTAAAACAAGTCCACAAAATTTAAAATATTGCTTTTAATATCTACCACCTGAATTCAGAGACCAATTCAAGAACAGATTTGATGCATTAGACCCTACTGAGTGAATACCAGGCTTGTGAGATGACTTCAAGGACACCATACAGGAATAAATCATGCTGCTGTTGTTAAGTAGCATCTAGTTAGTTCAAACTCATATTCATCCTATATAACATTTCTGAAAAGCAGTTGGTGCATTTGAACCACCAACCTTGCAGTTTAAACTGACCTAGTGGTCCAGTGCTTATCCTATAGCACCTGACAAGGGCTCCCAGAATTAAGTATAAGGTCATTAAAAAGACAGGAAAGAAAAACACCGAAATGGATATCAGAAGACATTCTGAAACTTGCTCTTAAGCATACAGAAGTTAAAGCAAATGGTAGAAATGAGGAAGCAAAGGCTGAACAGAAAATTTCAAAGGGCAGCTTGAGAAAACAAAGTAAAGTATTTTACTGAAATCTGCAAATTTGAGTTAGAAAACCCAAAGGGAAGGACACACTCAGCATTTCTCAAGCTGAAAGAATTGAAGAAAAAATGTATGCCTCTGCATGCAATTTTGAAGGATTCGATGAGCAAACTGTTGAATAGCATGGAGATAGAAGGAATTCACAAAGTCACTGAACCAAAAAGAATTGGTCGATGTTCAGTCATTTCAAGAGATGTCATATGATTGAGAATTTATGGTATTGAAAGAAGACGTCCAAGAAACACTAATGGCACTGGTAAAAAAACAAGTCTCCAGAAATTCACAAAATACAAATTAAAATGTTTCAACAAAGTGATGTAGTATTAGATGCACTCACCTGTCTGTGTCAAGAAATATTGAAGACAGCTATGTGCTTAGCCGATTGAAAGAGATCCATATTTGCACCCATTCCAAAGAAAGGTGAACTAACAATGCAGAAAATTATTGAACAATTTCATTAGTAGTACATGCAAGTAAATTTTTGCAGAAGATAATTTTAAAACATTGCAGCAGTACATGGACAGAGAGCTGCCAGAAATTCCAGCTGTTTCAAAAAGGGACGAGGAATGAGAGATATGACTGCTGATATCTGATGGATCTTGGTTGAAAGCAGAGAATACTAAGCAGGAAAATGTTTACTATGTAAAGACATACAATTGTATTGATCATAACAAACTACGGTGGTGGTGGTGGTGGTTGTGTGCCATGGAGTTGGTTCCAACTCATAACGACCTTGTCTAGGGTTTCTAAGGCTATAAATCTTTACGGGAGCAGAAAGCCTCATCTATCTCCTGCTGCTGACCTTGAGATTAGCAGCCAGATGTGTAACCACTAAGCTAGCAGAGCTCCTTATCAGGATTGGAGGAAATATAATTAACAACTCTCAGTATGAAGCTGACACAACCATACTTGCTGAAAGCGAAGAGGACTTGAAATAATAATGAAGATTAAAGACTCTAGTCTTCAGTATGGATTGTACCTCAATGTAAAGAAAACCCAAATCCTCAAACTGTACCAATAAGTAACCTCATGACAAATAGAGAAAAGATCGAAGTCAAAAACTTCAGCTTGCTTTCATCCTCAATCAATGCTCATGGAAGCAATAGTCCAGAAATCGAAACAGGTATTGCATTAGACAAATCTGCCACAAAAGACCTCTTTAAACTGTTCAAGAGTAAAGATGTCAGTTTGCAGACTCAGGTGTGCCTGACCCACGTCATGGTATATTCATTCTCTTCATATGTATTTGAAAGTTGGATAATGAATAAGGAAGCATCAAATACATTTAAATTTTGGTGTTGATACAGAATATTGAAAGTAACATGGACTGCCAGAAGAACAAATAAATCTGGCTGAAGAAGTACAGCCAGAATGCTCCTTAGAAGCTCCGATGGTCAGACTTTGTCTCTTGTATTTTGGGCATGTTATCAGGAGGAACCTATTCCTGGAGAATAACATCATTCTTGGAAAAGCAAAGGAACAGCAAAAAAACAGGAAGCCCTCCAACAAGAAAGATTGACACAGTAGTGGCTCAAACCTAAGAGCTGTGAGGATAGTGCAGAACTGGACAATGTTTCATTCTGTTGTGCATGGGTTCAGTATGAGTTGGAACCAACTTGAAGCACCTAACAACAACATCATAGTTCCCTAACAGTTCAAAGATTTGAAGCCTGGATCTGGCACAACATCTCAGGCCAGGCTTTGTACTCTGGCAAAGCAGTGAGGCACCTATATTAGTCAGGTCATGGTATTAAGTGCCTGGATTGGCTACTTATTGAGGAGTGAAATTCAGTAAGTCACCTAATTATGATCACATGACAGCTGTGGAGTAACATACACAAACCGTCTTTACACTGCCCTCTCCCTGTTTAAATGTGAAATTGTCCTGTGTAAAACCTTGGAAATAGGGCTCAGGACCAGTCGACTTTGAAACCTGACAAATAATTTGACCTCTGTGTGTCTTGTTTTTGTTGTTGTAATGTGCTGTTGAGTTGGTTCTTACTCATTGTGATCCAAGAAGCAGCTTATGGGTTTGAACTACCAACGTTATGGTTAGCAATCCAGTGCTTATCCTTCCTACCATGTCCCTCTGTGCCTTAATCTTTCACATTTTAAAATGATAATAATATTAGTACTTAGTTTACAGAGACATTGTGAATATTAAATTAGGTAAAACAGGTAAATTGTATAGCATGTTGTAAGTAATCAATAAAAATTAGTGGTAATGATCATTATTATTCCTAGTGGTGTCTCAAAGAAACGTTACAGCATAGAAAAGAAAAGAAAACTCTAAGTGAGGATGTATTACCTAAGAACTAAAACATTGATTCATGTATTTTTTCTCAGTACTTGTCCCATTATTGGACAAGTGTTTAGAAAATGAAATATTATTGCTTTTAGTATCTTTTCTTGATTATATATATATATAAAAAAATTAAGCTAATGCTGGGAGTAAAATGACCTATTATGATATTGTTGTTGTTGTTGTTGTTAGGTGCCATCAAGTCGGTACCGACTCATAGCAACCTTATGCACAGCAGAACAAAACACTGCCCAGCCCCATCCTGGGCCAACCTCACTACTGTTGCCATGCTTGAGTCCATCGATGCTGCCACTTGGCCAATCCATCTTGTTGTGGGTCTTCCTCTTTTTCTCTAACCCTCCACCTTACCAAACATGATATCCTTCTCCAGGGAGTGGTACCTCCTGACAATATGTCTGAAGTGTGAGAGATGAAGTTGGCCATCTTGGCCTCCAAGGAGCACTCTGCCTGTACTTCTTCCAAAATGGATCTGTTATGATATAGGAAATGAAAATGCTGCTTAAAACAACATAGGCATTTTTTTTTTAAAGTTAAGCAAGATAAAAGTCTTTTTATTTTCATTTTTGTGTTTCTTCATGTTTAGAATTCTCTGTGCTTTGTAACTTACAAATCCCTTACGTAGTGACTTTCAGAGCCCTGAGGTATTTATTTTTGTTGTTGTTTATTTTCACTCTATTCATCTAGAGAGTAGAGAGAGTATAGTAAAATTTGAGTTAATTAAAGTCAAATTGTTCACGCTCCAAAGGCAGAAGTAATTGGTGCATTTCTATAAATCTAGTAAAAGGCTCTGGAAAGTAAACATTCTTCCTTTTGAAATTAAAAGATAGTTTCTCAGCAAATTCATTTAGTGGAACCAAGAGGATTAAAGATTCAGTTTTATACAACCCTTCCTATTCACTGGTGACATGAAGGCCACCAATTTTGTGATCCCTTAAGGAGCTCTGGTAGCGTAGTGGTTACAAATTGGGCTGCTAACCTCAGGGCCAGCAGTTAGAAACTACCAGCTGTTCCACGGAGAAAGATGAGGCTTTCTGCTCCCGTAAACATTTGCAGCCCTGGAAATCCTGTATAGGGTCTCTATGACTCAGAACCGATTCCACGGCACATAACAATAACAACAACAACAACAAGGTCAAATCTGGTTAAAACAAAGCCCACTGCAACAAAAGTATCTGAACAATCAAAAGTCATTTGTGAAGTCAGGTGCGGCTTCTTGACTGCAGCTATGTCACTACAAGAGAACTTCTAGTTTAAGCACAGCAATAAAGAAATAGGCTCTCTGTTGGAATTTGTGGTCATAAGATTTCAGCTATAGTTAGCTGCATCATTTTAAAAGGAACAGTGAAAAAGCAACAATGAAATAGTCCAGTGAGAACCTGAGGCTGCCGTTTCCTTGTCAGGCAAAGAGAAAGTGGTTGCCTTCATTTAGAAGAATTTAATGACTCAGCTGCTTACTCAGCGTCATTCAGGTTCTCATTTGGCTAATATGAGTTAAAGGTTTGGATAATATGACATTGTAAGTCACTGAAATCACAATGGCTTTAGAAGTGGATTCTGCTGGCTTAAGACCAACAATTTCAGAAATCAGTAGTCTTGAGCAAGTATTTTTCAAGACTTGAATAACATAGTTTTAGGCCAATACACCTCTAAAACTGAGTGTAATCATCAAGAGAATGAAAAATAGATTTAAATAGGACAAAGGGGACCCAGTGAGTAATAAGAAAATACAGTGCAATCTATTTGAAAAAATTAGATAGTAAACCTTCACTGTTGGTAATTTAGAAGTGAGGCAGAAGAAAAGACGATCAAACAGAGAGTGTAGAATTGAATGCATTTGCTAGAATAATAAAAAGCATCTTTGATAACCAAGAGGAAGTATACTCACATCATTAACTGTGACATGACCTTAAGCTGTTTAATACTGCTTGGCAACTTTCCTATAACTGTGTAATCCTTGGCTAGTGGCCAAATAGGTGGCTAGGAGGAAATAGGGATGTTATTCAACAGTACACAGTTCTTCATTAACAGGTTCCTTCTGGAGAAATTCAGTCTCTCACTGCCTTGTTGATTGAAAATACCAAAATGAATTGAGTATATATCACAAGAGAGCTGCTTTTCAGGTTTATATTATTTTCCTAAAAGTCCAGATCAACTTTCTTTGGTGAAAGATGCATGCATTGAATTTTAGTGTATATTTTATTTGTTCCGTCTATTCTAAATTGATAGAGAATACGAGAGGGCTTCAAAATGTTTGTGGGAGAATAGAATTTAAAAATAACAGAATTTTTCCATGAATTTTTGAAGTCCCTCATTTATCCACAGAAACAAATTTTCATGAGATGACCATTCTGAACAAGAGTTAGAATTGCTAATATACACTCAACCTTGGGCTAGTCAAAGTATATCTTCAGAATGGCATAGTAGCATCCCCAGGGAGCATGCAAGAAATACAGAATCTCAGGCTTACCCCAGACATTCTGAATCAGCAGTTTTAAAAGATTTTCCTCATATTGACAACTATGCATCTTAATTTGGGCACTACTTTATCTTAAAAAAGGCTAGTATCTGGTCTTAATTTGTTTGTAATAATTGTATATATCTCCCAAGACTGATTCTAGATTACATTGTAATGTAGTTAACTGATCTTTCTATTGTCTGTGGTCATATTCCTGTTTAAAGATCTTTTCCTCCTCTCAAGTGGCTATTGGCCTTCCTTGTATCAAAATCCATTATCCTGTTCTTTACTGGAAGTCAAGTATAAATATTTTATAGTGCTATGTCTGAACTTTCTATCTGAATTCCAAAGATTTTGATAGATATTATAGGGGAATAAGCAATTGGGTTTATGTTGAGATGAACAAAAAATAATGTTTCTTCACTGCAGGACATATCAGGACCTTTTATGAGCACTAGAATCAGTCATGGGTCTGGTTTTGTAGTATAAAACAGAGATTAGGAGAGGAAGGATGTGTTATGTGTCAGTTGAGATAGGTGAATAAAGAAAAAAGTGTAGCTAACCAGGAAATTATTCCTTGAATTTAGTGTTTTGTTCACACAAGGAGCAGTCCTCATTCTCAGAATGCCTATGATGACTTAGACTGATACAGGAAAGAATGTTCTGGGAGGAACTGTTTACTTCAGTGGCAATGAGATGGGAACTCTGGAAATAAAACTGATGTGTATTGAGATTCAATAAATGGAAATGTAGAGTGTCATGCAGAAAGAACACTGGCCAGATAAATCTGGCTGCACCCTGCATTGATTATATTTGAGCATCATTGAACACACCTTGATTCTCTGAGTGCCACTTCTCCCATGAGTAAAATAGAGAAAACACAACCTAATTTGTAGAATAACTGTTTGAGACCATAAAGGTAAAGTTTCTGTACATATTAGGTAGTCAGTCAAAGGCTGTTTTTGTTGGTAAGTGCCCTCAAGTTGGTTCTGACTCACTGCAACCCTACATAGGATTACTGAGGATTTAAAATCTTCAAGGGAGCTGAAATCCTTATTTTTCTCCTGTGGGACAACTGGAAAGCTTGAAGGATGGACTTTGTGGTTTGCAGTCCAGTGGCAAGGAAACAGCAGTAGCAGAACTAAAAGAGAGCTTGATTTCCCAGTCCATGGAGCAAGTAAAGTTAAGTGCTTTGGGCAGAAGGTATGCCTGCATACAGGGATGCCCCAAGGTATGCACTGGACTGCAAGGTCAGTTTGAATTGCAAGGTCAGCAGTTTAAATTCACCAGCCGCTCCTCAGAAACCCTATGAATCAGAACCAACTTGACAGCACTGAACAACAACCACAGGTTTGCTGTGGAGTCCTGGTATGTGCTATGGGATAAAGCACTGGATTGCCAGGTCAGTTTCAACCACAATGTCATTCAAACTCACTAGTTGCTCCTTGGAAACTCCTTAAAAAGTTGCTATGAGGCAGAAGCGACTCTACAGCACTTAACAACAACAATAGCTTTGCAGCACTGAAGGTGTTGGTGAAAAACCAGACGCCAGGAATTGATGACAAAAAAAATAAATAAAAAATAAATATTTCAACAAACTGATGTATCACTAGAGGCCCTCAATTGTCTTTGCCATGAAATTTGGAAGACCACTACCTGGCCAACCAATTAGAAGAGATAAATATTTGTGCCTTCCCAAAGAAAGGTGACCCAACGAAATTTGGAAATCATTGAATAATATTTATATCACATGCAAGTAAAATTTTGCAGAAGATAATTTAAAAATGGTTTAGTTCCACCAACAGGGAATGGACAAAAATTCAAGCTAGATTCAGAAAAGGACATGGAACTAGGGATATCATTGCTGGTACCAAATGGATCTTGGTTAAAAGCAGAGAAAACCAGAACAAAGTTTACTTGTGCTTTATTGACTATGCAAAAGTGTCTGACTGCTTGGATCATAACAACCTATAGATAACATTGTGAAGAATGGGTATTCCAGAACATTTCATTGTACTCATGAAGAACCCTTACATAGATGAAGAGGCAGTTATTAGAATTAAACCAGGATACTGAATAGTTTAAAAGCAGGAAAGGTGTTTGCCAGGGTTGTGTCTTTTTACCACCTTTATTCAATCTGCATGCTGAGCAAGTGATCTAAGAAGCCAGATTGTATGGAGAAGAACATGACATCAGTATAGTAGGAGGACTCATTAACACCCTGAGATATGCATATGACACAACCTTCCTTGCTGAAAGTGAAGAGGACTTGAAATACTTACTGATGAAAATCAAAGACTTTTCAATATGGATTGCACCTCAATATAAATAAAATGAAAATTCTCACAAATGGACCAATAAATAACATTATGGTAAATGAAGAAAAGATTGAAGTTGTCAAAGGCTTTATTATGCTTGGATTCATTATCAATGCTCATGGAAGCAGCAGTTAAGAAATCAAAGGATGTATTACATTAGGCAAATCTGTTACAAAAGACCTCTTTAAAGTGTTAAAGAGCAATGATGCCAGTTTGAGGACTAAGGTGTGTTAGACCCAAGCCATGGTATTTTCTATTGTCCCATATGCTTGTGAAAGTTGGGCAATGATTTAGGAATACCAGAGAAGAATTGATTTATTTGAACTATGGTGTTGATGAAGAATATTGAAAGTACATGGACTGCCAGAAGAACAAACAAATCTACCTTGGAAAAAGTATAGCAAAAATACTCCTTTGGGGATGAGAACAGCAGGATTTCGTCTCTAGTACTTTAAACATTTTGTTAGGAGGGACCAGTCTTTGGAGAAGGACATCATGCTTGATAAAATGGAGGGTCACTTAAAAAGAGGAAGACCACAAATGAGATGGATTTACACAGTTTCAGCCACAGTGGACTCAAACATAATAATAATTGTGAGAATGGTGCATTGTTCCATTTTGTTGTGCATGAAGTGTTATGAGTCAGAACCAACTTGATGGAACCTAACAACAACAACAAGGTTTGCTGATCCAAGTAGATAGAGCTGATTGCCTTTGGGATGAAATTTATAGTGACTTTGGACTGAGGTCTATCAACAGCTCTAAAGGAGCTTTGTAACACTGCTTGAGAAGGGCAGAGGCCAGGTCAAGGAGTCAAGAAGCCAATGGCCAGGGATAGTCTGTCTGCAGGCATGGTTGAGAAGAGACCATCCTGACTAAAAGAACTATACCCTGAGCTTTCTGACAAGGAATTACAACTTATTCACTTTCCTTTAAAACAAAAGGTAACTGTGAGCATGGTGCCTGAATTCAATGTGGTCATTGCAATGAATTATCAAATCCAGCTGAGTAGGGAGTGCTATGGGAGGGATTGCTGGTATCACAATGGTAGAGAAAGTTGAAAGGGGGAGGCATGTCTGACCTCAGCCTCATAGTAATTGGCATTGGACTGATTTTGAATTTGAGTCTCCTACTACCAGCTGCTC
>NW_006408804.1:1893274-1894213 GCF_000296735.1 Chrysochloris asiatica
CCCCTGGTATGGCCTGTAGGATCAACACTGGACATCGAACCACATGTTGGTAGGTCAAACCTACCAGCTGCTCCTTGGAAACCCTATACATACTCATTATAAATTGTAACCAACATGATGGCCCTTAACAACAACAACAATAATACCTTGTGAAGTTTGAGAAGGTTACATGCCACTCTTTGTTGCCCTTTATTACAACCATTAAATTAATATATCATCTCAAGAATAGATTTCACATATTGAACACTAAAGACTGAAGAACAGAGAAGTTGTGGGATTATATTAAGAACATCATACATGAAGAAAGTGAAAGGTCATTAAAAAGATAGGAAAAAAGGAATAGACAAAAGTGGATGTTTGAAAAGACTTTGAAATTTCATCTTGAACTTAGAGTAGTTAAAGTGAATGGAAAAAACGATGAAGTATAAAAGCTGAACAGACAATTCTAAAGCAAACCTTGAAAAGACAAAATCAAGTATTATAATAATATGTGCAAAGATCTGGAGTTAAGAAACCAAAAGGCAAGAACATGCTCTGTGTTACTTAAGCTGACAGAGCTGGAAAAAAAGGTCTTTTAAGTCTTGACATGCAATACTGAAGGTTTCTCTGGACAAAATATTGAATGCTACAGGAAGTATCACAAGAAAATTGAAGGAATACAAAAGTACTATAACAAAAAGAAATAGCTGATGTCCATCTATTTCAGGAGGCAGCATAAGATCAAACCCAATGGCACTGAAGGAAAAGGTTGAAGTTGTGCTGAAGGCACTGGTGACAAACAAGGCTCTGGGAACTGATGGGAATACAAACTGAAAGTTTCAACAAATTGACTCAGTGCTTGAAACACTCCTTTATGCCACAAAATTTGGAAGACAACTACCTGACCAACCAATTGGAAGAATCCAAATTTGTGGCCATTCCAAAGAAAGGAATGTAGAA
>NW_006408804.1:1896591-1904657 GCF_000296735.1 Chrysochloris asiatica
ACCCAAGCCATGGTATTTTCAATAACCTCATATGCATGTGAAAGCTGGACAGTGAATAATTCTGTAGAAGAATTGATGCTTTTGAATTATGGTGTTGGAGGAAAATATTGAAAATGCCATGGGCTTCCAAAAGAACCAACAGATCTTTGTTGGAAGAAGTGTAGCCAGAATGGTCCTTGGAGGCCAGGATGGCCAAACTTTGTCTCTCATATTTTGGACATATTATCAGGAGGGACCAGTCACTAGAGAAGGAAATTGTTTGGTTGGTGGAGGGTCAGAGAAAAAGAGGAAGACCCCCAGTGTGATGGACTGGCAAAGTGGCAGCATAAATGGGCTCAAGTCTGGCAACAATAGTGAGACTGGTCCAGGATGGGGAAGTATTTCGTTCTGCTATGCATAAGGTTGCTATGAGTCAGTACCAACTCAATGGCACCTAACAACAACAACAACAACAACTGGAATAGACATAGAGACTTTTTGGCTTATTCATTTTATTGTTTTATCTGCTGGCTTGTGTGTCGTTCTGTTTCTTGTTCTTCCTATTGTTTAAGCATGGTTTACATTAGAAGATAGTAGCAGTGAAAAATTTCATTATCATCTAAAACCTGGAAGTTCTACTCTAGTAGGTAAATTAATATTATTGTCTTTAAAGTCTTTTAGATTGAAAGTTTCCTCTTGTGCTATTTCAGAGATATTCCTAAACATTGTAGCTGTGTTGTTAAGTACTTTTGGGTTGGTTCCGACTCATAACCATCCTATATAGGGTTTACAAAGAGTGGCTGGTGGGTTGAACTACTGAGCTAGTAGTCTTATCCTACATCACCACACCAGGACTACACTTCAATGTAAAGAAACCAAAAATCTTCACAACTGGACCAACAAATAGCGCCATGATAAATTGAGAAAAAATTGAAGCTGTCAAAGACTTAAGTTTGCTTCTATCCACAATCAACACTCATGGAAGGAGCAATCAAGAAATCAAACTACTTACTGCAAAATGCCTCTTGAAAGTGTTAAAGAGAAAATATATCAGTTTGAGGAGGCAGGTGTTCCTCAATTGTATTTTTAGTGATTTCCAACCTGAGGTACTCATGTTTTGGCAGTATAACAGATAATGTTCTTCTACTATTCAAAAGGCTATAAGGAGCTAACCGGAAGTGATACACCTGCCTCTCTTTCTTCCTAGCCTGAGTAGGAATCAACTAGATGGCAACAGGTTTTGTTTTGGTTTCTAACATATTATTACTGAGCATATACTGTATATATGTTTGTTTGTTGTTAAGTGCCATCAAGTGGGAGCTGACTCATAACAACCCTGTAAACAGTTTCCAAGGAGTGACTGGTGGGTTTGAACTGCCAACCTTGCAGTTAAAACTGCATTATTCTATAGTGCCTTACTAGGACTCAATATTGTGTGTATGTGTGTGTATAATCTTGCTTCCCTTGAGGAAATAAGCAAATTTATCTTTGAATAGTAACTATTTCATTTTTAAATGTATCTTACAATGCCTAGAATAAACAACATACCTTTCTAACTTTAATTTTAGACCCTTCTGATGATTTATCCATAGTCTCATGAAGGAATAAAAGTTTTGTGATTGAAGCATTAGATATAAAAAATACATATAAAACCTGACATTGCCAGATAAGGCATGAGATGAGCCTTCACTTTCATCTCTTTTTCAGAAATTATCTGTGCAAAGAACTTAAGACAAGAATGAGCTTCTTCTCTCCCAGGGACAGGAAGGAAGCTTTGGTGTGGGTGGAGCGTACACAATAAGGCAAAGAGGTTAGGAACAGAGGACAGTATGTTAGAAACAAGATTATCTTTTATAGACCAGGATACAGTATGTAGGATCAATTTCAATTGCTATGAAAAACAAGTGGAAAGTTGTAAGTGGAATAAGTAACATGGTTAGATTTACATCTCAAAAGAATTCCTTTTACTACTACATGAAGGCATAGTATGGCACTGTAGGATAAGCACTGTACTGTTAATTTCAAGGTCAGCAGTTCAAAACCAAGAACCGCTCCACATAAACCCAATATAGGGTTTTTATTAGTTGGAACTCATTCAATGACACTTGACAACAACAACAATGTTTGCATGGAGAAGGATTCTTTTTTTTTTTTTTTAATGCTTTATTGTGAATTATGTGATAGTTCACATGGGAGGACATCAGCTTCACATTGATCCTGTCATATATCATTTCCTTGCCATGGTTACAATCCTTTCCATGCATCATCGATCAACCAAAGGGTATACTCTGCAAGCCTACCCCTCTGTCATCCGCACACTGCCCCCCTCTCTCTCCAGGTCCAAAGTCCCCAGCTGCTCCATCTCCCCACGTCATCGTCTCTGCCTCCATCCCTGACATCACTGCTTCTTTGGGTAGGGTTCCGTTCTGTGCTCTTGGAAAAGGATTCTTGATGAAAAAGAAACAATGAGGGAGTGGTGAAGGAGGGTAGGAAGCTATTGCAGATGTTCAGGTGTTTGCTGATGGTAACACGAACTCCATCACTTGTCTGTCTGTTTGTTGTACTGTAGTGGCTTGCATGTTGCTCTGATGCTGGAAACTATGCCACCAGTATTTTAAATACCAGCACGGTCACCCATGGTGGACAAGTTTCAGGGGAGCTTCTAGTCTAAGACAGGCTAAGAAGAATAGGCGGACTACTTCTGAATGTTTAGTCACTAAAAATGGACACTGTCAGATATACTACTGGAAGATGACTCCCTCAGGTTAGAAGGCACTCAAAATATGTCTTGGGAAGAGTTACCTCCTCAAAATAGAACTGTTCTTGCTGACATGAATGGAGCAAAGCTTGCAGAATCTTCATTTGCTGATGAGGCAAAATTCAAAAGGAGGAGAAACAGTCATTCAGGCAGGACAAGGTGACAACTGAATGCTTTTAAATGGTGCACCATACTTGTATTCTTTTACCATACTTATTCAATATGTGTGTTGAGCAAATACCATAAACTGGATTACACAAAGAAGAGCATGGCATCATGATTGGAGGAAGATTCATCAACAACCTGTGATGTGCAGATGATACAACCTTGCTTGCTGAAAGTAAAGAGGACTTGAAATACTTGAAATACCACAGTCTTCAGTGTGGTTGCACCTCAATGGAAAGAAAACAAAAATTCTCACAATTGGACCAATAACTAGCATCATGACAAATAGAGAAGAGATTGAAGTAGTAGTCAAAGATTTCATTTTGCTGGGATCTACAATCTGCACCCATTGAAGCAGCTGTCAGGAAATTAAATGATGTATTGCACTAGGTAAATCTGCTGCACAAGACCTCTTTAGCGTATTCAAAAGTAAAGATAAAAGTTTAGGAACTAAATTGTGCCTGACCTAGCCATGCCATTTTCAATAGCCTCATATGCATGTGAAAGTTGGACAAAAATAAAGTTGATCTTAGAAGAATTAATGCATTTGAGTTACAGTGTTGAAGAAGAATATTAAAAGTACCATGGATTGCCAGAGAACAAACAAATCTATGTTGGAAGAAGTACAAACAGAATGCTCCCTAGAAGCAAGGATGGTGAGAGTTTGTCTCTCATACTTTGGACATATTATCAGGAGGCACCAGTCCATGGAAAAGGACATTATGCTGGGTCAACTGGAGGATCAGTGAAAAAAGAGGAAGATATTCCATGACATGGATTGACAACATGGCAGCAGCAATGGGCACAACTGTAATGACAATTGTGATTATGGCATAGGACCAGGCAATGTACCCTCTGTTGTGCATAGGGGCACTATGAGTTGGAGCTGACTTGATGGCACCTGACAACAATAGCAACAACAACATGAAATAGGGTTGGAACCAAGGATATGCTGAGAGGTGGAAGCATTCAGATCTGCCAAGGCATTGACTGTGGGTGTGAGTAACAAATTGGAGATACAAAACCAACTCTGCTTTATTATAAAGTTTATCACATTTTCACACCTTTGTATTCTCTCCTTTGATATTTTATTATCAACTTACAAACAATATATACACTATTAAACTTTTAGGTCTAGCTTTTCTTTTGGCATCTTCATTGGTTTATGAATGACCATTTTTATCTCCCTAAAATCCAAATACAGTTATAGCAAGTGTGATTATTCATTGAAAAAAATAACAGCATGCATGAATGCAAGACAATTAATATGTATCTTGAGAGACTATATATATTCTCCAATTTATCCTTGACAACTCTAGTAGGTATGAAGAGTGGATAGACCTATTACTTTAAATAAGATGAAGTGTGTAAACTGTTATCTTTTTTTTTTTTTTTTTTAGTTTAAGTATCTTGCAGCATTTCAGACTTCTATTTCATTGCAAATTTATTAAATGAAAAAAGAATTTTTAATATGATTTCAAGGAACACTGGTTTGTTATCATATTCCACTTCTCTGCACTAATAAGACAGTAACCAAGATAATGGCTAAAATAAATGCTTCAAACTATACTTTGGTGTGTGAGAGACTATTGTTGTTAAGTGCCATCCAGTCAGTTCTGACTGATAGCAACCCTATATAGGGTTTCCAAAACTGTACATCTTACAGGAACCGAAAGCCTCATCTTTCTCCCAGGGAGTGGCTGATAGATTTGAACTGCTGACTTTACAGTTATCAGCCCTTAACCCACTATGCTACTAGACCTCCTCTGAGAAACTATACAAGCTTTAGAAATATATAGAAGAGCCTTGCAGGGGTCAAAAGATAAAATGGGCCATAAAATAAATTATACCACCTGTTAGTACTGTGCTTATCTAATTAACTGTCTAAATGAGACGTAATGGTTGACATTTGCCCTAGACCAAAGATGAAAAGGTTAGGGGGTACAGGAAGTTAGGTTAATGGAAAAAGAACAACCAAAATAGAAATCATGAAAATACTGACACATTATGGCAAGTGTAACCAATGGCACTGAATGACATATATGTTATTTTTGTTAAGTGCTGTTAAGTCAGTTCAGACTCATCAAGACCCAGTAAAGGGTTTCCAAGGAGAGGTTGGTGGGTTTGAATTACTGGGCTGTGGTTAGCAGTCCTGTGCTTATCCTACAGAGCTACACCAATTCTCCTAAATAATATGTATTGGTTGTTGCTGTTAAGTTCAGTTTAGTCAGTTTTAACTCATAGCAACCCTGCACAGAATTTCCAAGAAGCAGTTGGGGGGGTTGAACCACCAACCTTGTGATTAGTAGTCTAGTGCTTATCTTACAGCACTAAATGAGAACATAATCTTCCAACCATCTGAAATATAGATATCAAACCCTTACCAGAAAAGAAGTATTGTTAAAATTCATTAAAATGGGGATTAATCAAACAGCAATTGTTATATTTTAAAAGCACTAGTATTTTGGCCCCACTTCCAGAAATTCTGACTCAACTGGTTTGAGGTGAACTCCATGCATCAATATATTTATGTTTTTCCTTGTAAAGTGTTATTGAATCAATTCTAACACACAGCAAACCTGTACAGGGTTTCCAGGAAGCAGTTGGTGGTTTTGAACTACTGACCTTGTGGTTTGCATTCCAGTGCTTATCTTACAGTGCCACACTAGGACTGTATTTTTTTTTCCTTAGATGATTTTAATTAATAACAGTGTTAAAAACCAGGAGTCTAGGGGAAAATAATTATCCCCTTTTAAACAAAAAAATCTAATTAGGAAAGAATTCCAGCCTCATTTTCCAAGTTAAAGTTCATTACATAATTTGAAGGCAATGAGTGCTATGAGAAAACATTGTTCAGGATTAAGTGTAATTTAGAGTGAGAGCTGGTTGCAATCATAAGTAGGCTGATGAAGAAAAGCCTCATCCAGAAGTGATATATTAACAAACAATTTAAAGAGAGAAGGGAATTGGCAAAGGAGATGTTTATGTGGGGACCAGGATAAAGTAAATTTTTGAGATGGGAGAAGAAACGGTACATTTATATGCTGGTAGAAAAGATCTAATAAAGAAATAAAACTATAACGATGACGAGAGAAGAGAATTTCTGAAATCATGAGCTATGAGAGTGGAAGGGATGTAGTGAAGAGGTGGGAAAAGTGCTTTTGTGAGGAGCATAGCCTCACCTTGTATAATACCAGATGGGAAAGAACACCACTGAACCAATAAACAACATTCTTATCAACGGAGAAAAGATTGAAGTTGTCAAGGACTTCATTCTTCTTGGATCAACTATCAACACTCATAGAAGCAGCAGTCAAGAAATCAAATGACGTATTGCATTAGGCAAATCTGCTGCACAAGACCTTTTGAAAGTGTTGAAGACCAAAGATGTCAGCTTGAGGACTAAGGTGTCTGACCCAAGTCATGATATTTTCAATAACTTCATATGCATGCGAAAGCTGGACAGTGAATAAGGAAGACCATAGAAGAATTGATGCTTTTGAGTTATGGTGTTGGAGGAGAATATTGAAAGTGCCATGGGCTGCCAAAAGAACCAATAAATCCATTTTGGAAGAAGTGCAGCCAGAGTGTTCCCTGGAGGCCAAGATGGCCAAACTTCATCTCTCATACTTCGGACATATTGTCAGGAAGGTTCAGTCACTGGAGAAGGATATCATGTTTGGTAAGGTGGAGGGTTAGAGGAAAAGAGGAAGACTCCCCAACGAGATGGATTGGCCAAGTGGCAGCATCGATGGACTCAAGCGTGGCAATAGTAGTGAGGTTGGCCCAGGATTGGGCAGTGTTTCTTTTTGTTGTGCATAAGGTCGCTATGGGTCGGTACTGACTCCATGGCACCTAACGACAACAACAATAGATAGGGTTTGTACACACTGAAAAGATCATTCTTTATATTATGTACAGCAGCAACATTAAACAATTTCTATACTCTGACATTTATATAAAAGTTGAAATACATGGTTCATGACTTATTGTAATTGCTATTTATTTGGTATAGAATAATTAATAATAGGGGGAATAAATAATAGTAGAGCTACAAATATCCTTAGTCAACTTAGCAAGCAGTTATTGACTCAATGGCAAGAACTTTGCTTAGAGCTTAGAACAGGTTACTGAGATGACTCCCATTGCCTAGCCTTGAGGGGTGCAGTCTCGTTGCAGAGAGCAAGTCACAGGTGGCTACGTTTCCTAGAAAAGGACAAGTACCAGGCTCTGGGTGTCAATGACATACAGAACAGAGTACTTAGCAAAGTTTATGGACTCAGGAAATACTGGAGACTCCCAAGAGTTTCAGAAACAAGGCAAGCTAAAGGACAGGAAAAGCACTCCTTGCATGACAGACCAATCAATCAAACGATCAATATATAAATAGGTAGATAGCAACTCTAGTTTCTGTATGCTCATTTGGAATTGGGTGATCTGAAATTTAACAGACAATAACTCCTAGTTGAATAGAAGCACCCCTTCTAAGTTAGAAAGATACCACTTTGTTGTAACTTTTCTATTCTCCAAAATACTGTCCTTGAAGAAATCGGCCAGGGCCCTTGAGATGAATGTTATGGCTGGAATACAATATTTTCTATTCCAATTTGTTTGTAGCAGTGGCAATTACAGCAAAACCCAGTCTTTACAAGAATAAATTGACAAGTTCTAGAGTTCAAGTGTTGACTGCATAGTGTACTGACTTTTGAATTTTTAGATGTGTTTTTGCTTTGAAGAAATATTGACATCAAGGTCCCTTGAAAGAATATAATCATCCATTCAAAATCATTTTCAATATACCCTATTTGATATGTATCATGTCATTTTTCAAAGACTTTTTATTTCTATCTGAAGTTTCTACTTAAAGTAGTCCTTAGCTAGAACTAACCTCAAGTAGTAAAAATTAAAGATTTCTGAGGATGATTGAACATAAAAAATATGTGAACAAAATGAGTTAATTTGACTTTATAAAGAGCATAATGTACATTTTAAGGATTTCTAAATGCTTACTACACTGGCAGTAATTATGCGTTATTATCAGCTGAACAGGCTGCTGAAAAGAAATTGACCAACTAAATGAGCACATTAGTCACCCAGGCCTCAAATAGTTCAAGATTCTTCTGAAGATGTTTTAAAAAGCTAAAACTATCCTTTTTCTACTTGC
>NW_006408804.1:1904817-1907520 GCF_000296735.1 Chrysochloris asiatica
CCACTAAGCTACCAGAGCTCCTTACTATAAATATAGAGGTTAAAAATAATTCAATTATAGAACACAGAATCTCTATCTATACTTAAACTGTGTTAGTCTTATAGCACTGTTGTCTGTTTGGCTATATCCACACACTCCAACAAACATTCAAGCAAAGAAACAAGAAAAACAAACAAATACAAAAAAATTTCACTATTCTTGAGTACATGTTAAAGTACAAAATAATGAAGATGGTGGTCAGTGCAAAAATCTAAGTAGGGTCTTTGTCAATACCATATCATTTATCACAGAGTCAGAATGTACCCTGGGGTTTCTGTACAGAGCATTTTCCTGGGGCTTATCTTTTAGCAGAGGTTGACATAACCCTTTATTCATTTACTACAATATGAACAACTAAGTATTTCCTGACAGCTTTCCTCTACATGATCTTATCAATCTAGACTTTAAAAATAACTCCTTGCATAGATGATAAAATGTACATTTTTATAGAATAGTACATACTCTGAATCATGACATGTATTTGTGATGTATTGTTTCCTAGAATCTTATGTGCATTTTTGCATGTCAGCCTACAGACTGTAAGGCATACAAAGAAATGGTACCTATCTCCAGTCTACAGACGGGGCTGCTGTGCCCTTGAGAAGTTCTGGATTCTATCAATTAGCTTTTGTTTCACATTCAAAGGTCAGTAATTTTTCACTCGGTACAAAGTCCTTGCACTAGTTCTCAGAATAATTTATATACAGTGTTATATTGTATCATTTCCTGGAATGTGACATGATATAATAATATCAACAATAACAACATCACCAGACTAGGAGAGAAAATACCTTGATTCAACTTCTAGTTTCTGGCTTTGTCTTATCATTTAACCTCTTGGAGCATCAATGTCCTCATAAACAATTGTTTGCTTGTTTCTGTCCTTGCTGCTCCCTCTTCCTCGACCTATATCCCTAAATTCTTGATGTTCTTCAGTATTCTGCCCTAGAATCTACACATTAAATTTTCTTACTATAAAATCATATCCGTTTGCAAGACTTTGATATGCAAACAACTCCTAAGTCTAAACCTCCAGCATAGATTTTTTTTTCCTCCTGGATTGCAGATGGTCATATTCAATTGTCTAGTAATAACGTTACTCTGACATTTCATGGTCATCTAAGACTAACCAAGTTTAAATTTGTTTTCTCCTTCTTGTCTCCCTGGTTCTCCCTGTCTTGGTGAATAATACCAACATGGATCTAGTAACTCAAGTCAGACCTAAATTTCACCACAAACTAAGTGATATAATAAAAGTCTTAGTATTTTCCTCCACAATATTATTGTGAGTGTGTTATCTAACAATAATCCTAATTCCAATTACTTATATCCACTGGGGATGGCCTTTCCATTCTGCCAGTTTATCGTACTGTGGTAGCTTGTATGTTTCTACAACGCTGATATTTTTTAAACCAGCAGAGTCACTCAGGGTGAACAGGTTTCAGTGGAGGTTCCAGACTGTGAAAGACTAGAAAAGATAACAGACCATTTCTGAATGGTTGGCAACTGAATACATCATGAATAGCAGCTGAACATTATCTATTAATAATACCAGAAGTTCAAGCCCTTCTTTTGGAAGGTAGCCAAAATACGACTGGAGTGCCTGTACCTTCTCAGAGTAGTTGTAGTTGTTAAAGTGTCATCAAATCAGTTCTGACTCATAGAGATCCTTTATAGGGTTTCCAAGGAGTGGTTGGTGGGTTTGAGCAACTAATCATGCAGTTAGCAGTGTACTCCTCTTAGAATAGAGTTAACCTTAGTAACGTGGATGGAGCAAAGCTTTCAGGACCTTTATTTGCTGAAGAGGCACAACTGAAAATTAGAAGAAACAGCAGCAAACATCGATTCATATTTGAGCATGGAATACATAAAGCAAGAAACTAGAAAATTTGGAAGTCATCGAAAATGAAATGGAACACATAGAGATCAATATCCTAGGCATTAGTTAGCTGAAATGGACAGGTATTGGCCATTTTGAATCAATCATATGATTTGCTATGCCAGGAATGACAAAATGAAGAGGAATAGTATCACATTCATCATCAAAAAGAGAATTTCAACCCCAGTCAACTGAATCCTGTTGACCTGGAGATAAGACAGAGAAGAGGAAGGGCTGGTTGGTCCAAAGTATGGTGAGACCTGAGGACACTTGAGCCCTGGACAAGGACTTAGCCACAGAGGGCTAGAGCTGAGAGTGAAGCATTCAGCTGATATGAAGCGAGGGAGATACACAAGAACACCCAAACTTGCATACAGTACCCTTTTGACCTAGCCTCTATAACTCAATAATCAGAACTTAAATAGAGGAAGATTGAATTTTTTTTTTTTTCCAAATAAAGGAAACAAGGGTAAATTGCTTCAATGTGATGAACCTGACTTATACTCAGAGTGGTGGTGGTGGTGATTATGTGCTGTGGAGTCGGTCTGACTCATAGCGACCCTGTATAGGTTTTCCAAGGCTGTAAATCTTTATGGGAGCAGAAAGCTTCATCTTTCTCCCACGGAACAGCTGGTAGTTTCGAACTTCTGAATTTGAGGTTTGCAGCCCAATTCGTAACCACTACACTACCAGAGCTCCTTACTCACAGCAGTAGTTACTCTAAATACCAACAGAGAGGGAAAGAGTCTTTACACCAAGTATCAATGCTATCCCCTCTGTACACA
>NW_006408804.1:1908157-1926374 GCF_000296735.1 Chrysochloris asiatica
TTTCACTCAATCCACAATAAAATCCTTAAAAAAAAAAGAGAGAGAGAATTTCAAGATCTGTCTTGAAGTACAATGCTATGTGAAATGGGATACATAACCACCACCACCACCACAAGGAGGATCGGTTAATATCATTATTATTCAAATTTATGTAACAACCACTAAAGTCTATGATGCTGAGGGGATATACTAAGAACAAGGAAATGACAGGTTTCTCTCAGAAGGTTAGAAAGTATACATTTTGTTTTTCTTAACATAACAAAATAAATGGCCTATTAAGGGAAGGCGAAGAAAAGGACAGTTTGCTTTACATTCAGATTTCCCATGACACCCAGATGAAGGCTTTAGTGAGAGGAAATGAGTTGGTTTAAAAGAGAAAATTCATTTATTATTGTTTTAGCATAATAATAACATTACTTATATTTATTCATGCATTTGTATCTTTTTAAACAAAAGTCATCCATCTGATGCTCTTTTTCTCAGTTCAGAAAAAGAACTCTGGAGTGTATGAGGAATTCACATACTTTGTAGATATTTGCTTTTGGAGACAAATGATAGTAATTAAATAAAACACTGTGCTTTATTGAATGAACAATGTAGCAACATTTAGGCATATAGACTCAAAAGGTAAATCTCTGTTTTGAAAAGAAGATTGCACCATTAAGACTCCTTAATGAAAGTCTTGATTATTTGTGATGCAGAGTCATCAATTTATATTCAAGCAACATTAATTAAGCATACTCTCGTAATCAAATTGTTAACAAATGTTAAGCGTATCTATGTTGCTATGCCTGGCTATGTATCTACCACTCATAAATGAAAAGTGTAGGTAAAATAATGAGATTCAGAGTCTATAATATCATTTGGCTTCCCAGACTTCCTAAATTATAACACAAAATTAGCTATATTGGGTATGTGTACATGTGTGTGTCTTCTAGCAGAACAATTATAGGCTTTCTCTTCAGATAGCCCTAAGATGGAATATTAAAATAACCATTTTGACTGTGGAAACATAGATACACAGGCTCCGGAAAGCTTTGTTTTTTATCTATAAAAAGACAAAATGGCACACATCATAGTAAATAATTATAAAAACTAAATAATTAATTCTCATTCCTAACTTCCTTTTCTTTGTTGGGAATTGTATTCATTTTTTTCTTCTTCCTGCCTCCTCCACACTTAAGTATTGTATAACAATTCTCTTTGTCTTTCATGTGCCAGAGCTTGAAAGATTTTTACTATAGAACTCTTTCCCTTTTATTGCTAAGTGGTGGTGGTGATTATGTGTCAGGGCGTCGGTTCCGACTCATAGCCACCCTGTATAGGGTTTCTGAGGCTGTAAATCTTTATGGGAGCAGAAAGCCCCATCTTTCTCCTGCATAACAGCTGGTAGTTTTGAACAGTTGACCTTGAGGATAACAGCCTGACTCGTAGCCACTATGCTTAAATATACTTCTCAGAAGTCCTTAAAATTTGGTACAGTCATTTGACAACATGGCCAATGGAAGAAGGAAAGAGGTAAAACTGTTACTTCCATATCTGATGTGTAGAAACCTGGATTACCTTTGCTGAAAACATATTCATGAACGTGGTGGAGCATACAAGGAGAAAAATGATGGAAATTTCTTACACATTACCAAACACCTTGAGTGAGTGACTGTTGAGCCTAGGGGTTCAGTGGCACAGTCTGAAGGGACGCCATGTTTAATTGGCCTAATACAGTCCACAAAGACAATGTTCGATATTTTACTTGTGTGAATAGGAACTGGGAACTTAAAAAGCTCATAAGAAGCCATCTAAAGTACAGCTATTGATCTCGCCCTGTGAAGAGGAAAGAAGAGTGATAAAAATCAAAGACCCCTGGAATGACTTAGACTAGTATGCTGATGGAACACATGCACATCAGTCTCCATGACCCTGAGACCAGAAGAACTAGATGGTGCCTTGCTACCACTACCAACTAAAAGAGATCACATTAGAAGGTGCTGGATAGAGAGGGAGAAAAAAATGTAGCACAAAAATCAAAATTATAAAAAAGACCATGTTACTGTTCAGAAAGAGACTGGAGGAACCTTTGCTTATGGTTCTTTAGTCACCCCTCAGGACTGGAACTGAATTCACCTTCACAGTTTAATTTTCAATCAATCAGTAGATGGATATATGTTATTGTCTGTTGTTAAGTGCCTTTGAGTCAGTACTGACTCATAGCAACCCTGTGTACGGTTTCAAAGGAATGTCTGGTAAATTTGAACTGCTAACCTTGAGGTCCAAACCAATCTTGCGATCCAGTGCATTATCCCACAGCTTCACACCAGGATGGACATATTGTTGTTGTTGTTAAGTGCCATCGAGTCAATTCTGACCCATAACAACCCAGTGTAGGGTTTCTGAGGAGTAGCTGGTGAACTTGAACCACTGACCTTGCTGTTTATACTGACGTTGCAGCCAATACTAGTGAAATATACAAACCTAAGGTCAAAATTCAGAAGGGTTGGAAAAGAAGGTGAAATAGAAACTAGAAGCATGGGGAGGAAGTAGGAAAAATTATGTAACGTGGAGGGGATTGTAATCATTAAAATGACAGGAAGTTTACAATTTGCTAAATGTAAAACTGATGATAGGCTCTGTAAACCTCCACTCAGTTGACAATAGAGAGTTTAAAAAAAAAAAAAAAAAAAAAAGTCTCGACATTTTGATGACATCTTGCCATCCCATTATCCCATTTTCTGGCTGAATGGAGAAAACTTGGAGGATAAATGAGACAATAGAGAGCCACTGTTTAAATACTGGCATTGAACTATAATGTAACCAAAAAAATAAAGTTACTTTAAATAAAGCCACTGAGAATCAGGGATTGGTTTTTCATAAACAGGCATTGATTTTGCGTCTCTAGGTAGTGCAAATAGTTAACACGTCTGCTAACTGAAAGGTTGGAGGTGATACTGTTGTATCAGTGCTGGACTGAATTCAAGGTTGACAATTCAAATCCACCAGCTGCTCCTCAGAAACCATCTACAGGGTCTCTATGGGTCAGAACCAACTTGATGGCACTTAACAACAGCAACCCTAAAATTCTTACTCAAAAAGCTGGGTTAAAGCCTAAGAACTCAAATTTCTACTAAGTTCCCAGGTGAAAATGATGATGACCATATTTTCAATGTGGTGGTGGTGGTTATGTGTGTGGAGTCATATCAATCCTGTACAGAGTTTCCAAGGCTGTAAATCTTTACAGGAGCGGAAAGCTTCATCTTTCTCACATGGAACCGCTAGTAGTTTCAAAGTGCTGACCTTGAGGTTAGCAGTCTGATTCGTAACCGCTAGTTGTTTTTATTGTCTTCTGAGTCTCATCTCAAGGTTCGAACCACCAATTATTCAATCAGGGATGCCACATATATTTTCTCTTTTCGTATACCTTCAAATTTCTGTCTCTCCAATTTTGCATTTCACTCCCATTTTTGCCTTTATTTATTTTATCCTCTCGTTGTCCTTCTTCTTTCTTTCTCTATACATTCTCTCCTTTAATATTTTTTTCATTCTCTTTTCATCTAGATCTGTATTCCTATCTTGGAAAGACTCTCAACAGACTAAAATAAAATGTTATGCTATAAAATAAACACAGGACTATTAACCACGAAGTCAGCTGTTCAAACCCACTAGGCCCTTCTCAGAAACCCTAAATAGGGTCACTATGAGTAGGAACCCATTATAACAACAACAATAGCAAAAAGTCCAGAAATCCTAAAGAGTCCTAATTTTAAATATCCTTCTTACAAAAGAGTTACCATGTGCTAATTCAGCATTTTTACACTTTTTTTGAGTGGAGTTATGAATACTGCTAATGTCTAGAGATTGTTCTTTAGGTAATTATCTAATGCTTGTTAAGCAAACTCCAAAGACTTTGTTTTGTTTTTTTAGGAAACTAGGGTAAACTCTCATGTGGAAAATAAATGGTAATCATTTTTGCATGGGAATTGATAGTGCCCCTCATACAAATCGCTTTGAAAACAATTAAATTGTAAGAAAACTTTTGACTTTATATTGGGAGACCTATATAATTTTCAAAGAACTTTCTATTATGGATCCAAGAGTTTAGCAATCCCCAATGTGTGGAAATACCCTTAGTTCAGCTTCTGAAAATGAATTTTTTTTTTTGTATTTTACCTATAGTAAAGATGCAAAAGAGCCTTGGTAGCGTAGAGGTTTTACATTGGGCTGACAACAGCAAAGTCAGTAGTTTGAATCTACCAGTCGCTACATTCCCATAAAGATTTACTGCTTTGGAAACCCTACGCAAGGTTGCCATAAGTGAGATCCAACTCAATAGTACACCACTACCACCACCACTACCAAAAATGCAGATTACAAGATTACTATCCTCTCTATATAGAGTCCTGGTATGGCACTGTGGATTAATGCACTGGACTGCAAAGTTGGTTTGAACCACAAGTTTGGTGGTTCAAGCTCACCAGCTGCTCCAGGGTCACTATGGGTCAGAACTGACTCGATGGCACTTAACAACAACAACAATCCTCTCTAACTGCCCTTCAAATATGTAAAGATACTTCTGAAGTATGTGTTTAAATTATCTCATGCTCGACATGTAAAAATCTCAGAGTTCTAGATTATGATCATATTTTGAAGCTTCTAAATAAAGCTACTAAAGACCAAAGTTATTCATCACAGCATGGAAATTTAGCTAAATATTAAAGAATGAAATCACTAGATTTTGAAATATACTGTTAATGTTTAAAAGTGTTGGGGATGTTTTCATGTAGTCTCAAATTTTCACTAAAATTTAAAACTTCTTGTTTAATAGTTTTGTAACCCAAAGATTTAAAAAAGCTTATTACTGATCCTGTATGCAAAATATATCATATATTACATTGCTGTTGAATATAAATTACGATGATATACTTTCTACTTAATCTGTGTTCCTTTCACTGTTATCCAAATTCCTTTCTATGTCTCAGATCCTACTTACATCTCAAACTCATCTCTTCTTCTTATATCTCAGTCATTTTTATCTCAAAGTAGTCTTTCTGGATTCCCTTCCAAGTTTTGTGACCCCTTTGGAAGGCCAGCACATTTTTCTTCTCTACTAAATGCATGAGAAACTTATTTTAACTGAGTACATTGTAATTTTAAGGAGCTCTGGTAGCGTAGTGGTTACGAATCGGGCTGCGAACCTTAAGGTCAGCGGTTCGAAACTACCAGCCGCTCCGCGGGAGAAAGATGAGGCTTTCTACTCCCGTAAGGATTTACACCCTCGGAAACCCTGTACAGGGTCGCTATGGGTCAGAACCGACTCGATGGCACTTAACAACAACAACAACACATTGTAATTTTAATAAAATATTAATAAAACTAACTATAGTATAGTTACTTCTACCTATCATTTGTAGGGACACAGTGCTAATTCAGTGTTAAAATTCTCAGTCTCCATGCCAGAGACTCAGGCTTGATTCCTGAACAATGTACTTCGTGCCCAGCTACCACACATCAGTGGTGCCTTGAGTGTTGCTATGATATGAACAAGTGTCACGAGATATTCCAAACTAAGATAGACTAAGAAGAAAGGCCTGGTGAGCTCCAAAAATCAGCCCATGAAAATTCTATGACTCACACTGATATGATCCATAACCTATCATGATCATTGAAGGCAGGGGCTATTTTCTTTCCACTTATTGTATACAGCACAGAACTTCTCTAAAGTTGTTTCTATTAGACGACTGTGGACTAGCTATCTTAGATTTAAGAGCAGTGTTTTATTTTAAATTCTGCTTGTGTTGCCTTCTTTTCTCAGAATTCATTCAGTTCAATAAAACTATCCTGAAGCAAACATTTTTTTAAATGAATGTTGTTGCTGCTGTTAAGTGCTGTCAAGTTAGTTCTGACTCATAACTACCCTGTATAGGGTTTCGAAAGAACAGTTGTATTGGGGTGCTAACCGCAAGGGCAGCAGTTCAAATCTACCAGCCGCTCCATAGGAGAAAGATGAAGATTTCTGTTCCTATAAAGATTTACTGCTTTGGAAACCCTATACAATGTCACTATGAATGGGATCTAGGTTTGAAATTCCAACCTTGCAGTTAGCATTCCAATGCTATTCATGCAGGACCACACAGAAAATTTGTTGGAATGAAAGGGAATAGAATCCGGCATGTCAAAAATAAATAACAAATACTTTCTTTGCCTGTGTTTGGAATTGAAAGAATGCAAAATGAGGCTTTGGGAAGCTCACTAAAGTGCATTATAATTTATTTTGTCATTCTCTAGAAACACTACACTTGTGCAAATATAGTTTTCTACTTAATTATTTATCTTATTTGTGCACAAACTATTTTCTTTCACTTTTACGTTTATATAAAACAACAAAAATTAAAGTTGAGGAGCAGCATTGATGAAAAACTACCAGTACCCATGAGAATTGTCAATTATTTGTAATCAGTAAAACATGACTGTATTTACAGTGAACTGTGTATTGCTAGATGTCAACTCTGAATGACGACTTGGAAAGATGTTTTTCCGAGTAATATAAGGTGTGTCACAGAGAAGGTGAGATAAGAAAAGCTGTCTTTAACCAATTTGCACAATCAATTGATGATCTCTATGGTGTGGCAGTATAGGATAAGCACTCAATTGCAATGTCAATTTGAACCACAAAGTCGGGGGTTCAGATCCACCAGCCACTCCTCAGAGACCCTATACAGGGTCGCTGTGAGTTGGAACTGACTCCATAGCACTTAATAACAACAACAATTCATGATGTAAAACATAAAGTCTGTGATGTCCTAAATATTTGTGGCCAATGCTTAGCCTTCTAAGAGAGTCCTGATGTGGCGCTGTGATATAATATGTCAGACTGCAAAGTCGTTTCAACTGCAAGGTCGGTGGTTCAGGCTCACCAGCTGCTCCTTGAAAACCCTATAAAGGGTCACTATGGGTCTGAAACATCTCAAAGGCAGTTAACAACAACAATATACTTACACTCTTCTATTCCTCTAAGGTGAGATGCTTATCTACTGGGCTAATTACATTATGTCCCTAACTTGTTCACACTGCTTTTATTAAAGATTTCATATAGTAGAAAGTTTGTTTGCACAGACTAATATGATTACTAATATTTTTACAGAAATTTAGTTAATAAGCAATTTTGAAAGGAAATTTAAAAAATAGTTCAAAATATTCTTTACATAAAAAGAAAAGAATATACTTCTTGTGGAAGAGATGTCTAAAATAAACCAAAATCTAATCTCTGATTCTTTTAACATAAGAGTTTATGTTGGGTACATGAATTCACAGTTTGCTATAGACCACATTTCATAGCTTCCTTGTACCCCTTGTGATGGTTAATTTTAAGCGTCAACTTGGCTAGACGATCATTATCAGTTATTTGGCCAAACAGTAGTCTAGCTGCTGGCATGCAGTAGTAGTTACATGCAACAGATAAGTCAATTGACTTTGGGTAGATGACCTTCCATAATCTAATGTAATATAAATTGTCTTTCATCTAGTGTAATGTAATGTAATCACTTTGCATGTAATCTAATATAAAGTAGTGAGTGCATCAATACATTGAGGTCATACCAGTATAGGACCTAAATCTGATACCATTTGAGTTATTAAAACACCAGAATAAACACACACAAAAAAAAAAACACTGAAAAACATGACATATAAGTGCTGCAACCTTCGTCGGGAGATTAAAAGAAAACAACAGAGACAAGATTAAGAATAAAGTTGGGCCAGGTGGGCTGTCGGCCTCTGATAGAGGATTGCGTGGCTACGACTCCTGGTAGCTGGTTTATTATTTAGTGCTCAAAAGCAGGAAAGAGAAAGTTTCTCCAGGGCAGTCCTGGTTCTGGGTAGGTACACAGAGCAATTATCCAAGAACAATTAGGACAAAACAATTGCTAGAAGTTGTTGTTTTTGTTGTTGTTGTCATGTGCCATCGAGTTGGAACCAACTCATAGCCACCCCATGCACAGCAAAATGAAACAATGTCTGATCCTGGGCCAACCTCACTACTGCTGCCACACTTGAGTCCATCAATGATGCCACCTGGCCAATCCATCTTGTTGGGGGTCTTCCTCTTTTTCTCTGAACCTCCATCTTACCAAGCATGATATCATTCTTCAGCGACTGTTCCCTCCTGACAATATGTCCAAAGTATGAGAGACAAAGTTTAGCTATCTTGGCCTCCAAGAAGCACTCTGGCTGCACTTCTTCCAAAACAGATCTATTGGTTCTTTTGGTAGCCCATAGCACCTTTAATATTCTCCTCCAGCACCATAATTCAAAGGCATCAATTCTTCTACCATCTTCCTTATTCACTGTCCAGCTTTTGCATCCATATGAGGTCATCAAAAATACCATGGCTTGGGTCAGGCACACCTTAGTCCTCAAGCTGACATCTTTGCTCTTCAACACTTTAAAAAGTTCCTGTACAGCAGATTTGCCTAATGCAATCGTCGTCTGATCTCTTGACTTCTGCTTCCATGAATGTTGATAGTTGATCCAAGAAGAATGAAGTCCTTGACAACTTCAATCTTTTCTCCATTGATAAGAATGTTGTTTATTGGTCCAGTGGTGAGGATTTTTGTTTTCTTGACATTGAGATGTAATCCATACCGAAAGCTGTGCTCTTTGATCTTCATCAGTAAATGTTTCAAGTCCTCTTCACTTTCAGCAAGCAAGGTGTATCATCTGCATATCACAGGTTGTTAATGAGTCTTCCTCCAATCCTGATGCCACATATTTCTTCATAGAACCCAGCTTCTTGTATTATTTGCTCAGCATACAGGTTGAATAAGTATGGTGAAAGAACACAACCTTGTCGCACACCTTTCCCAAGCAGAAATGTTTGCATGCTTTCCTACTGACTAGCTCTACAGTGCACTGAGCTAAAGGTCACTTCCTCCTTGTGCTGTGGACTTTTGCCTAAGCAGAGACCCTCAGGCCAACTTTTGCTGGACTCCTGAGGTGGGGATCAATCTCCAGCTCAGAGGTTCCCATCAATAAAGACTGTGTATAAGCCAAAAGACAGTCAAGGATCACTGACAGACATTAAAAATTAAGAGAAAGGCTCACAGAGTTTGACAGAGATTGACAGAGTTGAGAGACAAATTTGGACTTTAAACCTCCAGAAATAATATTTCTGTTATATAAAGCTCTTACACTGAACAGCAGATTGTGGCATAGACAGAACTTTAACCAGAATGATGAGAACAATGTCTGGTTAGTTGGTAGAGCAACAAAACAGAAGGGGCATCCATTCCTAAAAGATTTAATGAGGCAGAGCTGCCCTGTAAATTAAAATGTTTGATGGTACAAAATAAACTTCTATCTTATCTATGTCACTGTGTTTTGGAGTTTTCTTTATTAATGCAACATAGCTTTTATCCTAACTAAGTCAAATTCTTACCCAGCAATTCTATTGCAGGAATGTTATTAGGTGCCATCAAGTCAGCTCCAATTCACAGTGACCCCATGTAAAATAGAATGAAGCTCTACCCAGTCCTGTGCCATTCTCACTGTTGTTATGTTTGAGTTCATTTTTAAAGCCATTGTGTGAATCCCTCTCACTGGGAGTCTTCTTCTTCTTCACTTACTCTTTACATTACCAAGCATGATGCCCTGGTTTAGGGACTAGCCCTTCCTGATAACGTATGTGAAACAAAGTCTTATTATCCTTCCTTTAAAGGAACATTCTAGAGCCCTGATGTAGCGCTGTGGGTTAATGCATTGAACTGCAAAGTCAGTTTGATCTGCACAACTGGCAGTTCAAGCTCACCAGTCGCTTCTCAGAAACCCTATACAAGGTCACTGTGGGTCGGCAGAGACTTGACCACAGTTAACAACAACAACAACAAGGAACATTCTGGCTGTGCTTTTCCAAGACAGATTTGTTTGTTATTATGATAGTCAGTGGTACTTTCAATATTCTTTGCCAACACCATAATTCAAAGGCATCAATTCTTCTCCTGTCTTCCTTTTTCATTGTCCAGCTTTCACATGCATATGAGGCCATTGAATATACCATGGCTTGGGTCAGATGCACTTTAATCCTCAAAATGATATCTTTAGTCTTTAACACTTTAAAGAGGTTTTGCAGCAGATTTGGTTAATGTAATATTTTGTTTGATTTCTTGACTCCTGCTTCCACCAGCACTGATTGTGAATCCAACTAAAATGAAATACTTGACTTCAATCTTTTCTCCATTTATCATGATGTTGTTTAGGATTTTTGTTTTCTTTATATTGAACTGTAAGCCAAAGTGAAGGCTGTATTTGTTGATATCCAGCAGGAAAATCTTCAAATCCTCTTAGCTTTCAGCCAAGGAAGATTGCATCATCTTCATATCACAGGCTGTTAATGAGTCTTCCTCAAATCCTGATGCCAGATTCTTCCTCAGATAGCCCACTTTCTTGGCTTATTTGCTCAGCTAGAAATAGATTCTAAAGAAATAATATTATATTGGGAAAGACAGTACTGTTGTATGTTTTCCTTCTTAAAATCCAGAAAGAAAAATGAAAGGACTGTTGTTGTTGTTATTAAGCGCCATTGAGTAGGTTCTGACCCATAGTGACCCTGTATAGGGTTTTTGAGGAGTGACTGGTGAGCTTGAACTGATTGACCTTGCAGTTCAATCTGACTTTGCAGTCCAGCTCATTAACCCACAGTGCTACACCAAGAAGTAGTCTACTATAAACAAATGAAGTTTGCAATTTTGCAGTAAACACAAGAAGCATTAAAAATATCACTACCTTGAATTCTCAAGGACATTTGATAGAACAAGACTTTCTCATGAGACAGAAATTTAATGTAAATATCCACAATTATCTTGTGAAAATTCCCAAATTCACCAAAAAGGGACATTTTGAGGAAAGCTATCAAAATTCAAGAACTATGCCTTATGAGAAAAAACAAAACAACAAAAATATCAACTGGGGATATTTAGCTTCCAGAAGAAAATGCTTAAGTTTAGCATGACTCTTTTTACCCAAATATTTCAGAACCACCTAATATCATATAAATTAGATGTATTTTAATTAATCAGGAACAGAATTAATTAAGGACCAGAACAAAACCCCACAGACTTTAGCTCTACAGAAAAATATTTTTCTAGCTAGGAATACTTTTTTCTAACATTACTAGAATGAAGAGCTAACTATTATTAAAAAACAACAACAACCAATTGTTGTTAAGTCAACTGTTACTCGTGTTTGTGTGTTGAGCTGCACTCCATAGGGTTTTTAATAGTTGTGATTTTTTGGAATTATAATCACCAGGACTTTGTTCAGAGGCATTTCTGTGTGGACTTAACTTTCTCACCTTTCAGTTGGCAAATGGGCATGTTAGCCATATGTGCCTCCCAGGGGCAAATCCTGACTGTCCAAAAGGAAGCTGAATTACAATTTGATAAATGTAATTCAGATAGAAAAGGTAACATTTAAGATCCTTTTGAATTTGGAAAATGCTGATCCTTTGTCAATTTGTCAGATAGGCTTTCATCATCAGTGTCAATTACCAAACCTGGCCAGTTTTGAAAATCTTGAATATCAGTTTTTGTTTATATAATTGTTTTTGGATTCTTTTGTGTAACCCAAATGCAAGCTTTGGATGAGACTGCTTACTTTCAAAACCCGACATTTGGGTGGGAAGGTTGCTTATACTCTGTAACCCTTGGTGTTCCCATTCTAAAATGAGATTTGTGATAATAGATAGTGCCTCTACTTTTACAAATGTTAAATAAGAAATTCAATTACCATAGCTCAATAAACTATTCAAGATTATTTAGCATGATTATACCTTCATTGATTTAATCTGGCTTTATATGATTTGTTTTATATTCAAACATCATATATTGGAGTTGTCTATTTGCAAAGCAGCTACCCATTTTTTTTGTTATCTAATAAACCATCACTAAAATGTTATTGTTGTTGTTAACTGCCATCGAGTCGATTCAGACCCATAGCGACCCTGTATAGGGTTTCCAAGGAGTACCTGGTGAACTTGTACCACCGATCTTGCAGTTCAAACAACTTTACTGTCTGATGAATTAGCCCACAGGGCTACACCAGGACTCAATGTTATTACCATCACTATAATCACCACCATTACTAATATATGTAAAATTATATTAATAGCAAGTCTTAGATTATATGTAAACACAAGGAAACAATTTTCCATTTATAGATCCATATGGGACTTCTACTGGTAGTGGTGTTGGTAGTTAGGTAGGTGCTATGGAGTTGGTTCTGACTCATACCAACCCTGTGTAGGGTTTAAATCTTTACGGGAGCAGAAAGTCTCATCTTTCTCCTGCAGAACCACTAGTAGTTTCCAACTGCTCACCTTAAGATTAGCAGGCCAAGAGGGAGAGCGACTGTGTGCTGAAGACCTGGGGGGTATGGGGGAAAGATTGCATGGAGGGGATTGTAACCATGGCAATGAGACGATATACGATAGAATGAATGTAAAACTAATGTTCTCCCATGTAAACTATCACATAATTCACAATAAAATATTTAAGAAAAAAAAAAAAAAAGATTAGCAGGCTAACTCATAACTATCACATTGCAACTAATAATTGTTAGGGAAGGATTTCTTTGCTGCAATTAGATATGTTTTGTTTTTAGATTAACTATTTAAAGTAAAACATAGCGTACAAAGTTAAGCCCGAATGTATTATTCCTAGAGTTCTAGTTTATACATATACTGGTTTTCTTCCAAACAAACTTGTTTAAACATGTTTCTGAGATAAGTGGATGGCTGCAGACAAGTTCTCTCAGTAAGACACTAATTTTAGTCTCATTAGGGCTGTCCTATGAGAATTTTGTTGTGAAACCTTATGCCACCTACCCTATAGCCATGATCTTGCCAAGTCAGACTTCTTTTTGAACTCAAAGGATATTTAACATCAAAGAACATTTAATATGAACATAACTTGCATCCTTCAAGGTTGATCTAACTGCTGTTTTTCATGTGTAAACAGTAGTGTGCAGAGTTCTTCAGGAAAGGAGCATAAACATGGAAACACTACTTAGAGGAATAAATAGACATAGATGGAGAATATGTCAATAAACAATAGCTTCACATTTAAATTTTTTTTTTTTCCTTTTTTAAGAAAATTGTTTATGGAAACTTCCAGAACAAGATGGTGGAGTACTCAAATGTCTGAACAAACCTTCTGCAACAGGGATACTACAGACCAAAGGAAACAGAAACAAATGGTAATTCTGGAACCCTGAGCTTCAGAAGAGAGGATTGAGAGGTGAACCGAGTGCTGACTGGGAGAGGAAGCTGAGTAGAAAATGTGGCAAGGGAAAGAAACAGGTGGGCTGTTTGCTGTCTAGTGTAGACTGGCCATCTTGGCCATTTTGTAGGCAACTGTCAATCAACACAGTAGTCTAGAGGTATAGGGTGCACACAGGAGATGGGCAGTGAACAGGGTACTGTTCTCCCTTGTTCCCTGCATCTTCTGGTAGCCAAGGAAATGGTGAGACCCTACCCTCACCCTCCCAGAAGTCAACAACACCCCTGCTTCACAGTATCTTCTCTGCCTAGGGTCAGTCACTGGGCATATCACCCCTGCATCTTGAAACTCATACATTTTGCCTCATTAGATCTTTTATTGCTGTTGTTTGTTTTTGGGAGATAGCAATTGTGCCCAAAGGCCCAGCCACATCTGTGCCTCTTGTGGTCCCACTCACTCACTGGATAAGCCCTACTACTTACTTCTGTGCCACCTAATCATTGGTAATTAGCATTCAACATCAGACAAACATCCCACAAATCGTCAAAAGAGAACTGCTTGTACACTTCTGGATTCTATCACACCTACCAAGAGACAGGTGGTGAGTGCTCAAAAACACAATTATCAATTATATGTCAATACACCACAATGTTACAGAGACAACTGACAAATTCAGCTTATATGAAGAAACAAGACAAAGTAGCTCAGACAAATGGCCGAGATACAGAGTTAGCGGGGGAAAAAAATGCCAGAAATGGTATTGTTGTTGTTGTTAAGTGCCGTGGTGTCGGTTCCGACTCATAGCGACCCTGCACAGGGTTTCTGAGGCTGTAAATCTTTACAGGAGCAGAACACCTCATCTTTCTCCCGCGGAACCACTGGTATTTTCGAACTGCTGACCTTGAGGTTCACAGCCCAATTCGTAACCACTACGCTACCAGAGCTTCTTAGAAATGGTATTGGAACTACCTAATAAAGAATTTAGAGGTATTTTTAGGTATTTTCAATGGATTGTGACAGTGATCAAGAAAGGTAGATATGAAAGCAATGATAACACAGAAAATTGTTTTAGAATAATTCAGGTAAATATCACACAAAAAAAACGACAAAATACGTGAAAAAATAGAAACCATATAAAACCAGTAAACAGAAATTCTGATTAATACTAACGTTTCAGAAATAGATAATAGATTTCAGGGACATAGAAGTAGAATTGTACCAAGGAAAGGCTGAATTGGTGAACTTGAATACAAATCTCTCAATATACATCTGCTAGCGTAGTGGTTACGAATCAGGCTGTGAATCTCAAGGTCAGCAGTTCAAAACTACCAGCTGTTCCAAGGGAAAAAGATGAGAATTTCTGCTCCCATAAAGATTTACAGCCTCAGAAACCCTGTACACAGGGTCGCTATGAGTTGGAACTGACTCCACAGCATATAACCACCACCACAGCAGAACACTGAGAAAAAAAGAACACACACACACACACACAAAAAAAAAAAAAAAAAAAATCCGAAGAATTTTTGTGGGACACCATCAAGAGGAATAACTTATGTGTAAATTGAATTCCAGAACAGGAAGGGACACAAAAGAAATACAGAGAAAATTCTCAAAGAATTGTCAGAATAAACTTCCTTAACATCATGAAAGATGAGAAGATATGCATTCAAAAAGTGAAACAAACTCTAAACAGGATAAATCCCAAAAGAAAATCACCAAGACATATTATAATCAAACTCTCCAAAACCAAAGACAAGGAAAGAATCATGAGAGCATCTCTGTAAAAACAAAAATTTGCCTACAAAGGAGAACTAATAAGATTAAACTCTTTAGAGGTCCTTGGGACCATCAAGTGAGAAGAGCGGAGTGCAGGACCCTACCCAGAGAAGCAGCGATGCCAGCAATGGAGGCAGAGATGATGACATGGACAGATGGAGCAGCTGGGGACTATGGACTGGGGAGGGAGAGGAGCTGTGTGCTGACAGCCAGGATGTGGGCCTATGAGGTGTACCCTTTGGTTGTTTCATGATGCATGGAGGGGACTGTCACTGTTGTGGTGGTGACATGAGGTGCGATGGGATGGGTGTGGAGCTGGTGTTCTCCCATGTAAACTCACTTAGTTCACAATAAAAACTTAAAAAAAAAAAAAAAAAAAGACTAAGGTCTTATTTCTCAGAAGCAGCAGGCAGACAAGAAGACAATGGGATGACATACATAATACTCTGAAAGAAAATACCAACCAAGAATCAAAATCCAGCTAAATTGTCCCTTACATATGACAGTGAAATTAGGACATTTCCTGATAAATAAAAAATCAAAGAATTTGTGAAAACAGACCCAAATCTTACACTTACTAAAGGGAGTCCTTCAGACAGAACAAACAACAGCAGACAACAACATGAGATTATCAAATAATATCTCCTAAAACTCAACCCAGTTATGTTGGTGTTAAATGCTGTTGAGTTGATTATAACTTGTAGAGACCATGTATAGACTTTCCAAGGAGCAGCTGGCTCATTTGAACTGCCAAACTTATGGTTCAAACCAACCTTGTGGTTCACTGTTTATCCTACAGCACCACACCAGAACTCCAATCCAAATATAGCAGTGTCCAAAGTCCTGGTGTGGCACTGTGAGCTAATGTGTCAGACTGCAAAGTTGCTTGAACTTCAAGGTCAGCAGTTCAAGCTAACCAGACGCTCCATGGAAACCCTATACAGGTTCGCTATAATTTGGAACCAACTCAACGGTACTTAACAACAAAAACAACAACAAAACATATCAGTTGTCAATGCCTTTAAGATGGTTTTGACTCATAGAGATGCTGTCTTGGGTTTCCTAGGACCAGCTGAGCATACACTCGGTAACTTGCTTCAGATCTAGTTTAAACTCACCAGCCGCTCCTTGAAAGCCCTATAAAGGGTTGTTAGGAGTTAGAAATGACTCAACAGCACTTAACAACAACAACAACAAAAACAGTGTAGTTAAGAACTTACAAATGAAGAGCAAGTCAAGTAGATTTCAAGAAAAAACAAACAAACAATATATTAACTGTAACCCTAAAACTAGATAAAGCCCTACTCCTAGCTCTAGCCCAAACCTCACCCTTACTCTTAACACTAACCTTAGTCCTAATGATAACCATAACACCACACGAAATCCTAGACCTAACCAAAGTCCTAACCCTAATTCCTTACTCCTACCCCAAAACAAAGGAGCTCTGGTAGCATAGTGGTTATGAATTGGGTTGCGAACCTTAAGGTCAGCAGTTAGAAACTACCAGCCGCTCCATGGGAGAAAGATGAGGCTTTCTACTTCTGTAAAGATTTACAGCCTCAGAAACCCTGTACAGGGTTGCTATGGGTCGAACCAAGTCGATGGCACTTAACAACAAACCCCAAAATAAATAAATACTTTTTAACACATATCATTCTCATTATGTGAAATGAGAGACCTTTCAGTGTCAATTCCTTTGTGCAAAATTGGAGAATAGGTGTGCATGAACACCAATTAACCTTAAAATTCATAATTCCATCATCTGCACTTTAAAATATAGGCTCATTTATCTACATGCTACCAAAAAAAGGGGGAGGGTCTATCCTTTTGTAGCAGTACTTTTAGACTTATTCTCATACATTTGTATAAGTGCACAAAGCATTATTGTATGGCTCTTTGAATTATTGCAAAAAATATATTTCCATGTAACCATATCCAAGTCAAGAAATCAGTTCTCATTGATCCACATCTTCACCAACTCTTACATTACACATTTTCTAAAAATTTTCTATTAGATAGTGGTAATTCACTATGGTTTTGCTTAGCATTTCTTTGATTAATAATGAGGTTGAGAATTTCTTAGGATTCTTTTACAATTTGGATATCATCTTGTTTTGATGTGATGGTTATCTCTTGTTATTTAGTTACTAGGTTATCTGTTTGCTAGTTCTACAGTATATTTGTGGAAATATTTGTGTAATCTATTATAAGTCTTTTTTTGGTTATATGCATTGCAAGTATCTTCTCCCTGTCAGTGACTTTCCCCCTCACTTTCCTTTTAAAACAAGAGTTCCTAATTTTAATGCAAATAAATTTATCAGTATTTTTCTTTATATTGGAGATTTTTGCTAGACATGGTTCTGAATTATTTAACTGTATCTGTATACAATCCTCACAAATGCAGTATAAGTGGTGGTCATGGTGGTTATGTGCCATGGAGTCAGTTCCAACTCATAGCGACCCTGTAGAGGGTTTCCAAGGCTGTAAATCTTTACAGAAGCAGAAAGCCGATAGTTTTGAAGTGCTGACCATGAGATTAGCAGCCCAACTCTTAACCGCTGTGCTACGAGAGCTCATTGCAGTATAAGTAAAGTACTATTAATATTTCCACTTTACAGACATAAGCATATTCATTTAATAATTTGCCCCAGGTAACCCTGTCAAAAGGTGATGGAGCTAGGATATACTCAGGCAGTCTAACTTTACAGTTCCGGACTTTTAACCACCATACTAAGCACTAGGTATAACTTCTCAAAGAAATTGTCTGCCAGTTGTTAAATATTTTGTTTCATAGTCTGTTTCTGTTATGTAGCGGTACGCTAGGATCACATTTTCATAGCAGTAAGGGAGACGGGCTATTAAGCTTTCTTTCTTTCTTTTTTTTTTTTTTTAATTCCTCAAACATATGTACATCAATCTTTCTTTGTTTCTTTATTTTAATTTTTACTGTGAATTGAGTGACAGTTTACATGGGGGAACATCAGTTTTACACTCATCATTTCATTGTAATGATTACAATCTCCTCTGTGCACCATCATTCAACAGTATTTGCTTCTATTCCCTGTTTTTTGTTCTGTTTTGTTTTGGTTTTTTAGGATGTACACAAAAACACTCAGGAATATATAAACAACCAAAGGACACATTCTGCAAGCCTGCCTCCTGGTCGCCAGCACACAACCTTT
>NW_006408804.1:1926474-1926977 GCF_000296735.1 Chrysochloris asiatica
GACCATCCCCTGAGCCTGCTTGCTCGGGTATTCTGTGTTGTTGTTGGCGGAGCTCTCTGCTATACGTCTACCCGATCCGCCCTCTTGTTTGTTCTCTTTCAGTCTAATTTCTTAATGATGATTGTAGCCTAGGCAATTCTACTCTATCCTGTTGCATCTGGGATTAAAATGGACTCAATAGCAATGAATTTTAAATGGGGATTAAACGAATATCTGTTTTCCTTATTCTCCAAATTCCTTGATAGACAAACTTTCATTATAGTTTCAAAACACTTTTGATATTGATGATAGGGTTTGGATAGTCTTCTCATCAATAATACTTTAAGAGTAACAGATGAACTATAGGTTTATCGTTTATTACTTTTAATGAGGAGACTAAAATTTAATGTCTATTTTAATCATTATAAATAAAAAATTTTGAAGAATAATATTAAATAGAAAACATGTGTACTCTACTTTTTACTTTATGAAAACTATTTGATGTGCTCATTTAATATTATTGT
>NW_006408804.1:1927077-1932427 GCF_000296735.1 Chrysochloris asiatica
TACTCATTATTGAATCATAAAAAACTTATCCCCGTCTCTTTTCACCAGAGCTGTGTAGACAATCAACTGATATAATTTTAAAGCATTCTTTTCTGGTGCCTTCGAGTAGATTTTGATGTATAGTGACTCCGTAGGCCTTTCCCACAGGATTTTCCAGGTTATAGTCTATAAGGGAGCAGATTGCCAGTTCTTTTTCCAAAAGAGACACTGGGTGAGTTTGAACTGCCAACCTTTTGGTTAGCAGCCCAACATTTAACCACTGTGCCACAAGAGCTCCTTAAATCATTCTAGTTGTTTTAACTTTAAAGTACCTTAGCCTTTCCCACACAAATTTCACTTTATGCTTGGAACTTGAATAAGGGTGACACAGCAGGGAAGGCTAATGTTAAAATTCACATTCCAGTGGACACTAAATAATAGGGACCTAATGGGACCAAGGTGAGGTAGACAACCTGTACTAGTTGCTGTCAAGAACATTCTGACTCCTGGTGATTCCATATGTGTCAGAGTAGAACTGTGATCCATAGAGTCTTAGAAGGACAATTCAGATAGAGGGATTGTTAGGCGTTAGGTTCTGTAGGGTCAGTTCTGACTCAAAGTGACCCTAAGAAAAACAGAAAAAAACTTTGGCCAACCCTACACCATCCTCACGATCATGCTTATGTCTGAGTCCATTGTTGCAGCCACTGTGCCAGTCTATCTTGATAAGGGTCTTCCTCTTTTTCATTAACCTTCTTCTTTACTAAGCATGATGTTCTTCTCCAGAGACTGGTCTCTCCGGATAGCAGATCCAAAGTATTTGAGACAAAGTCTGGTCATCTTCACTTCTAATGATGTTTCCAAATGTAACATCAATCTTTCCTGTCCTGAGGCTTTTCATGATATATTCTCTGTTGGGAAGGCTATCTTATACCCAATTATTGAAGATAAATTATCTGGTGTACAGAAGATTATAGAATTATTTGGATACCACACTAAAAATTATTCAGTAGTTGAATCTAATAAGCTACTTACTTATAGTTAAGAAGATGAATTATACTTAAATGATTTTTAATGTATAGATTTTGCCATTTAATTATATCTTTCTTATCTCAGAAAATCTATATGAATATACTCTTGTAGAAAAAAATAGCAACCTACCATCATATATTCTTTCCAAAATATTTGAAATAAATTCATTTTTTAAATCTCATCATATATGTTGTTATTAAGAGCTGTCAAGGTTGTTCCGACTCACAGTGACCCTGTATAGGGTTTCCAAGAAGCAGCTGGTCAGTTTGAACCCTGAGCCTTGCAGTTAGCTGTCCAGGCTTATACGACAGCATCACACTTTTCAGATATACAGCATCATAAACTAAAAGATATCCTGAGTTAAATGTCTCATTTAAAACCAAGACGAGATTTATCTAATTCTAAATGGCTAAAGTTTTGGCATTCCTTTGAAATTCCAATCTACCTACATGTATTCTTTGAGGTGTAGATTCAATTTCATTACACTCACAAATTTTTCCCACATTTCTTTGGTCCACTTATTTCTTTATATTCTTCCTCCTTCACAGTACTCCTGGGTACAGTACCTCAAGCATAAAGTTCAGGATTTATTGTATCTTTTAACGACTCTACATGAGAATTTATATTTAGCTAATTATATAGGTAATGAACCAGTCTAACCAACATTGGTTTCACTAACTGCTCAACTGATTCATTAATTCATTCTTCAAATATTTATTGAATGTGATAATTTTCTTAGGAAGTATTCAATTGAACTTTGGAAGCACTCACATTCCTTAAGTGTCTAACTGATATATCTTGCCCACAGGAATCTCAAACTCAGGCATTTGAGTGGGTCCCAAATCAAATGCCTGATACACATTTTGTTTCTTA
Source organism: Chrysochloris asiatica (assembly GCF_000296735.1). Lineage (NCBI taxonomy): Eukaryota > Metazoa > Chordata > Mammalia > Afrosoricida > Chrysochloridae > Chrysochloris > Chrysochloris asiatica. The sequence continues at coordinate 1,928,962 of NW_006408804.1, forward strand.
GTCTGTTTTGTTATGTAGCAGTATGCTAGGATCATATTTTCATAGCACTAAGGGACTCTGTCCATTAAGTTGTGTTTTTTATGTTTTGTTTTGTTTTTTTAATTTCTCAAACATAAATACATCAGTCCTTCTTGTCTTGATAATATTTTTTGCTCCTTGTGTAGCATTCCACAATTGGAGTACCGGTGTGGCTCTATAAGATAAACACTGGTCTGCTAACTGCCAGTTTGGTGATTCAAACCCACCAGCCTCTCCTCAGAAAATCTATGCAGAGTCACTATGAGCCAGAACCAAATTGATGGCTCTTAACCACAACAATACTTCAACTAACGGCATTTATTTTATTTCAACTGTTAGGTCCTAGCATTTGGTGACACCCTTGCCTCTCATTGCCACCTTGTATAGTAACAATTCTTGGTAGCTGTAGACACTAAACAGTAGGTGTTGTTGTTTTGTTGTTTGCTATTTGGTGCTATTGCGTTGCCTTCAACTCATAGCCATGCTATGCCCACCAAAGCTATACGCTGCCCAATCTTGCACCATCCTCACAATTGTTGTTATACTTGAGCCCATTGCTGATGCCACTGAACCAATCCATCTTGTTGAGGTTCTTTCTCTTTTTTGCTGACCTTCCACCTTACCAAGTATAATTCCTTCTTCAAGAACTGGTCCCTTCTGAAAATATGTCTGAAATATGAGAGATGAAATCTCACCATTCTGGCTTATAAAGAGCATTCTGACTGTACTTCATGTAACACACATTTATTTTTTTCTTCTGGCAGTCCATGACACTTCCAATATTCTTATCCAACACCATAACTCAGAATATATCAATCCTTCTACAATCTTCTTTTTTCAGTGTCCAACTTTCACATGCATATGAGATGATTGAAAATACTATGGCTTGGGTTAAGTGCACCTTAGTCTTCAAATGGTTGTCTTTACTCTTAAACACTTAAAGAGGTCTTGTGCAGCAGATTTGCCTAAAGCAAATACCAGCATTGTGTCACTATACAGTCAATGGGATCAGAAAAATTGTGCAATTTGTAGATACTTAGGCAGCTTGTAGGCAGCTTCATATAGAAAGAATTGTACTGTAGAATTAAAGGCTCAGGTAGGCAGTTGAAGCATATGAACACAAGGGACTAAATGAATTTACAGCAAGATATACAATTATCAGGTACTAGGAATTGAATTTTAATGGCAATAGTTGAAAGACTATTTTAAGACAAATAGTTAAAAGACCTAAAAAGCACATCTTAGAAATACTCATAGATTTTAATTAAATAAATCTAATAAAATAACTTTTGAATGAGGTAAAATTTTACAATATTTTTAAAATGGTAGTTCTAAAATGATCCTAGTTAAAAGAAAATTCCTTTTTACAATAAGCATAAATAATTTAATTTTTTCAGTGTATAATGTTAGCTTTTCTCCTGTTGGGAGGAGAAATGCCTAGAGAGAATGCTCAGTGTTACAGTAAATAACAGTTCTTCATCTTAAGAAAAAGAAACCAAACAATAAAAAGAAAGGTAATTATTTCTTTGAAGTTTTGAAAGTAATTCATAGAACTTCATAAGAAAAATTTCAGCTAACATGAAAAAAACACATACGAATACCAATTACATAAAACGAGTTTTGGGTTAGGTTTGAAAGGAAAATTAATATTAGTATAATGGGACATTAATGAGTTGTTAATAGCAGAATTAGCTCTAGTTCTTGCTGTTGTTATTAAGTGCTATCAAGTCGGTTTTGACCCATAACAACCCTGCATAAGGTTTCCAAGGAGCCGTTGATGAGCTTGAATTGAAAACCTTGCATTTCAAACCAACCTTGTGGTCCAGTGCATTAACCCACAGTGCTATGGATTAATGCACTGAACTGAAACGTTGGTTTGAACTGAAACGTTGGTTCAAGCTCACCAGTGGCTCCTTGGAAACCGTATACAAAGTTGCTATGGGTCAGAATCGACTTGATGGCCCTTAACAACAACAAGTTCTAGTTCTAGGGAAGAAAAAGACCCACAAATTCAAGGATATTTTATAGAGATACCTTTATTAAGTCTTAAATAGGAAAAGAAAAGACAAAGTCAACCATATTGATTAAAAAAACACCATCAGCATGAGGTCATTATTGTGTCTAATGAATTCACAGGTACAATGCTGATTATGTTGTTGCTGTTGTATGAATCAGTTCCAACTCATAACACTTTTATGCACAACAGAATGGAACACTCCACAGTCCTGAGCCATCTTCATAATTCTTGTTATGTTTGTGCCTACTGTTACTGTCACTCTGAAAGTCCAGCTCATTGGGGGTCTTTCTCTTTTTAGTTGACCCTGAAATTTATGATGACTGCAAAAACATGTGACAACAAACCATATTTCCCAACACTATATTAAAATGAGTTCAGTAATTCATTGCAATGGCCAGGCAAAACTCAGACAGCATAATCACATTTATGGAGTTTACTAGGAAAGCTAACAGTTTAAAATATAGGATCAGAAAACATCCAGGGCACAGTTGTTCTAGTCAGCTGCTGATGAATGCCCACAGGACACACCACTTCACAGGAGCCTCAACCTAAAGGCACTCGGCTGGCTCTAGCTCCATGGATCAGCAAATCTAGCTCCCCAATTAAGTGCCTGGAGGTGCTCCACTCTGTAAACAAGCCTCCTACTCAAAGTCACTCAGCTTTAATTGTACTCTATAGGCTGGAAAACCTAGTGCTCTGGATCTTGGTTCTGCTGTTGCTCTTCTGCCACACCTTTACTACTCTTCTGGTATCATAACTTTCTGTCCTTGGTTAAGGAATTTCAGTGTGCAGAAGTCTTGGGATCCAAAGGGCACACTTCACTCTTTCTTCTTGATGGTACTGAGATCTCCCTTCCTGCTTCTGAGATGGTTCATTTTACATCCATGCTAGAGTTGGAAGTTTTTACAATTCCAGTGAACTCTGTTAACATCCACAGTTGAATCATGTCATCCTACAGTATCTTCTCAATCTTCTCTTACCCAGACCCAAGAGGAAGAGTTTTTTGGTGGAAGTTACAAAGACTAAGGCTAGAAGAGAGATATTAAATATTTCAATTACTTCTTCAGGGACTAATCCCTCCTGACAATATGTTTAAAGTCTCAACATCCTCACTTCTAAGGAACAATCTGGCTTGAACCTCTGGAAGTTCTCTGCCAATGTATGATTGTAGCCATTTCTGTATTACCTTTAGTAAAACTTTACTTGCATGGGATATCAGAGAGATTGTCCAATTACTTCTATATTCCATTGGGTCACCTCTCTTTGGAATGGGCACAAATATGGATCTCTTCCAATCAGTCAGGCAGATAGTTGTCTTCCAAATTTCTTGACAGAGATGAGTGAGTGCCTCCTTTGCCGCCTTACTTTCTCAAAAGATTTCAATTTTTATTCCATCAATTCCTGGTGCCTTGTTCTTTGCCAATTCCTTCA
>NW_006408804.1:1938838-1962174 GCF_000296735.1 Chrysochloris asiatica
GCTGACCTTAAGGTTCGCAGCCCGATTCGTAACCACTACGCTACCAGAGCGCCTAAAATTTACATGGAGTTTGAAAATTAACCTTCGATTATACTCTCATTAGCACTTTGAAGATTAATTTTACTAAAATTACTGAATTTAGTACTTATACTTTTGAACCAAAAAGGTACACAGAAAATCAACTGTGGCTTTAATAAATATTTTAAAGATGAGAAAACATATATGCACTTATGAATTATCTGTTCAGGCTTATTGTCTATTTTCCATAAAAACATTAAACTTCTCTTTTGTTTGTAACTTACCTGAAAAGAACATTGCTGTTGTTGTTAAGTCCTGTCGAGTCAGATCCATCTCATAGTGACCCAAGAAGCAACTGGTAGGTTTGAACCTCTGACCTTGTAGTTAGCAGTCCAGTGCTTATCCTACAATGCCACACCAGGAATGAACATTAGCTCCGTTGATATTACAAGGGGTCTGAATCAGATCTCTTGAGTTTAAATCTCAACTCTCTTACTTCCTAATTGACTAACCTGTGGCAATTTTCTTTTTATTAAACACACACAGCAGAACAAAATGTATTCATCTATTTCTAATGTACAATTCAATAGCATTAGTTACTTTCTTCACACTGTATCACATTTCCTCTCTCTCTTCTTTTTTAAAGTGGTTTTCCCCATGCTCCCTCTAGGAAGAGAGGTCTCTGGTTTTCCAAATGCATCTACTGTGCTATCATCCTTTGGAAATGATCATTGTTTCCTAGCAGACATCAGATTTCTTAGGAAATGAACTCATTTTTGCTATTTCTGCCCATATTATTTCACTATCATTGGTTAAGACTCATTACCCTTAGACTTCTTATCTACTCTTTAGAGTTACTATTGACATTTGATCTAATATAGATAACATTTTAAAAGAGCACAATTCTCATGATGAATACATTTTAGTAGTTTAGCTAAACAGCTGTTTAGCTTTAAAATGACTTCAGGGGAAATTTCTACTTCATGGTTTGAATCTCGGTCAATTTTGTTCAACCTCTGTGTCTCAATTTTCTTTATCTGAATATAAAACCATGACAGTCGTAGTATTTCTCTCTTAGAGTTTAGCAAACTTTAATTGCCATAATATATATAAAACACTTAGATACCCTTTATGCTTCAGTGTCCTTGTCCATAAAATGAGGATACGTTTTAGAATGCCTTTATGTGCTAAATTGAGTTTAGTATTTGGCAGTTTAAATCTACCAGCCACTACTCAGGAGAGAAATGAGACTGTATGCTCCCATAAATGTTTACAGTCTCAGAAACCCTATGTTGTTGTTATTGTTACGTGCTGCAGAGTTGTTTCTGATCTTTTTGAGCCCTCATCAGAATTGTTTTAGACCTCCATAATTCTACCAAGTATTTTGTAATCAATCTAGACTTTCACTTTTAGCCATCTTAATAGTCTGTTCATTAATCACTTCCAAAACTACATCCACAGTTTAGGCATCTACTAAAGCAGCACCCCACTTTCCTGGTACCAAATTGTCTTAGTTATCTGATGCTATTGTACCAGATCTACCAAAAGTAGATAGCTTTAACAACTAGAAATTTATTCCCTCAGTTTAGGAGACTAGAAAATCAATACCAGAAACCCAGTTTTAGGGAAGGCTTTCTATATGTTGGCTCTGGGGAAAGATCCTTGTCTCCTTTCAGCATCTATAGGCCCAGCATTCCTTGGAGATCTCCATATGTCTTGACATCAATCTTCCACTAAATCTAAGAGCTTCACAGTGTCCACACCCTGCTCTTCTACCTTAGTGGCAGTAGATCCCTCCTCTCTGCTCACTTCTCTCACCCTGTATAATTTCAAAAGAGATTGGTTCAGGGCACAACCCAGTCATGTAGATTGCATTTGACCTCATCAACATCATAGGAGTGAAGATTTACAACACACTGGACAATTGCATCATATTAGCACTGATCACATCAGATCATAGAATGTGGTTGATTGCATCATATTAGATCTCATCAAGAAGATGACAACTACATCCTAACCACTGAACATCCTGGGCTCGTCAACACAAAACCATAACCATGGCTTGGGTCAAGTAGGTACACCTTAGTCCTCAAACTGAAAATTGTGCTCTTTAACACTGGAAAGAAGTCTCCTACAACAGATTTGCCCAATGCAATACTTTTTAAAATTTCTGGACTGCTACTTCCATGAGCATTGATTGTGGCTCCAAGTAAAATGGAATCCTTGACATCTTTAATATTTTCTTCTTCTTTTTCCTCCTACAGCATTTAGCAGCAGTCTTGTATTAAAAACCAAAAATCCAAAACCCATTGCCATTGAGTTGATTCCTACTCATAGTGACCTTGTATAGAGTTTCCAAGACTATAAATCTTTGTTGTAGTAACTGCTATCACATCAGTTCTGACCCTCTGTATAGGGTTTCTGTTGAGCAGCTGTGAATTTGAACTGCCAACCTTGCAGTTCAAATTGACTTTGCATTCCAGCACAGTTAATTGGTATGGAATACCTATTCTTCTAAATTTTATCCATAACTTTTCATGATGCACAGACAAAAGCCTTCTTCCTTCAGTGCCATCGGTTATTGATCATATGCTACCTCTTGAAATAGTTGAACAACTACGATTTCTTTTTGGCCTTTGTATATTCCTTCTATCTTCTTTTGATGCTTTCTGCATCATGCAATATTTTGCCCGTAGAATTCTTTAATATTGCAGGTCAAATCTTGAGGATTTTCTTCGGTGTGCTGAGTGTATTCTTCCCTTCCAGTTTTCTAATCCAGGTCTTTGCACATTTCAATGAAATAATATTGTATTGACTTCTTGGGCTGTCCTTTGAAATTTTCTGTTCAGCTCTCGTTTCCTCATTTCTTCCATTTGTTTTAAGGTCTCTAGGTTAAAGAACAAGTTTCAGAGTCTCTTCTGACATCCATTTTGGTCTTTTGTTTCTTTCCTTTTGTTTTTTTCCTGTATGATGTTCTAGATGATAATCTACACTTTTCTGGTCTTGGTCATTAGTGTCTAATGCATCAAATCTGTTCTTAAGATGGTCTCTACATTCAAATGGGATTTATTCAAGTTTATATTTTGGCTCTCGTGGACTTGCTTTAATTTTCTTCAGCTTCTACCTAAACTTGCTTGTGAGCAGTTAATTGTCTGTTCTAAAGACCACCTTAGCTTTATTTTGGCTGATAATATTGAACTTTTCCACCATCTTTTCCCACAGATGTAGTTGATTTCAAAGGGCAGCTCAAGATGATAAAGTCAAGTGTTGCAATAAAATGTGCAAATATTTGGAATTAGAAAACCAAAAGGGAAGAACACACTCAGCATTTCTCAAGCTGAAAGAACGGAAGAAAAAAAATCCAAGCCTCTACTAGAGATATTGAAAGATTTTTGGGGCAAATATTGAAGGAGTCCTGGTGTGGCACTGTAGGGTAAAGCACTGGACTGCAATGTCATTTTGAACCACAGGGTTGGAGGTTCAAACTCACCAGCCACTTGTAAGAACCCTAAATAGAGTTGATATGAGTTAGAACTGACTTGACAGCAGCACTTAGCAACAACAGGAAAAATGTTGAATGATGCAGAAAACATCAAAAGAAGATGGGAGATATATACCAAGTCACTGTATTAAAAAGATATGGGCAATGTTCAACCATTTCAAAATGTAACAAATGATCAAGAACTAGTGGTACTGAAGGAAGAATCCAAGCTGCACTGAAAGTATTGGTGAATTACAAGGCTTCAGGAATTGATGGAATACGAATTGAAATTTTCCATCAAATTGATGTATCATTGGAGGCACTCACTCATCTATGCCAAGAAATTTAAAAGACAGTCAATTGACCAACCAATTGAAAGAGATACAAATTTGGGGCTCTTCCAAAAAGCATTGATCCAATGGAATGTGAAAGTCATTGAACAATATCATATATATCAGATACAAGTGAAATTTTGCTGTTACATGGCTGTTACAGTACATTGACAGGGAATTTCCAGAAACTCAAGCTGAATTCAGAAGAGGGCATGGAACTAGGAATATCATAGGTGATGTAAGATGGTTCTTGGCTGATAGCCAAGAATATCAGAATGATATTTTACTTGTGCTTTATTGACTAAGCAAAGGCTTTTGACTGTGGGGGTCATGAACAGTTATGGGTATCATTGTGAAGAATAGGTATTCTAGAACAATTGATTGTACTCATGAGAAACCTGTACATAGACCAAGAGGCAGTCCTTCAAACAGAAAAAAGAGGATACTGAATGTTTTAGAATCAGAAAAGGTATGCACCAGGGCTGTATTCTTTCACTATTCTTATTTAATATGTATGCTGAGAAAATAATCAGAGAAACTGGATAACATGAAAAAGTGTGTCATCAGGATTGGAGGAAGACTCATTACCAACCTGTGATATGAAGATGCTACAGCCTTGCTGCTGAAAATGAAGAGGGCTTAAAATATTTACTGATGAAGACCACTGCCTTCAGTTGGATTTTACCTCAATGTGAAGAAAACCAAAGTCCTCATGACTGGATTATTAAATAGCATAATGATAAATGGAGAAAAGATCGAAGTTGTCAAAGATTTCAGTTTCCTTGGATGCACAATCAACAGTCATGGAAGCAGCAGTCAAGATCTCAAACAATATATTACATTAGGCAAATCTGCTGCACAAGACCTCTTTAAATAGCTTAAGAGAAAATATATCAGTTTGAGGACAAGGTGTGCCTGATCAAGGTGTGCATGGTATTTTCAGTTGCTTCATATAAATGGGAAAGTTGTGAAAGTTGGACAATGAATAAGGAATAATATAGAAGAATTGATGCATTTCAGTTAAGGTGTTGTAGAAGAATATTGAAAGTACCATGGACTGCCAAAAGAACAGCAGGTCTGTGTTGGAAGAGGTAGAATCAGAATGCTTCTTGGAGGCAAGGATGGCAAGACTTCATCTCTCATACTTCAGTCATATTATCAGAAGGAACAGTCCCTGGAAGAGGATATTATTTTTTGGTCAACTGGAGGGTCAGCGAAAAAAGAGGAAGATCTTTAATGAGAAGAATTAACATCATGGCAGCAGCAATGGGCTCAAATATAACAACAATTGTGAGGATGGATCAAGGCCAGGCAGTATTTTGTTCTGTTGTGCATAAGGTCACTATGAATTGGAACTGACTCAATGTCACCTAATAATAGCAACAAGAACAAGTAGATTTTGGCTTTTCTATGAATGGAAAATGAGCAAAAACTGTCACATAGAACTTGAGCCAGAGAAGAAAAATAACATTGATGGCTCACTCACAGGCTAAACATATGGGTTAAATATCAGGTTAAATTTCTACCCAGAACCAGGGAAGGATTAATGAAGGCAGAATGATTAAGTAGTTAATATGTATTACATATATTTTATGTGCCTCAAAAAAGATAAACTCTTCATGTTCGGTATCTTATTTATTCCAAGCAACAGTCCTATGAGAAATGTGCTAATGTTCTGTCCATTTTACAGATGTGTTAACTAAAGATCAAAGGTTATACACTGCAAACAAATGGCAAAGCCAAAAATTTAAATACAGGTCTCTTTGGTATATACCTAAAACTCTTTCTGCAATTCCTGTCTGTATTTCTTAAAGAAAAGAAAATAAGTAACACTCAAAAGGTGGAATAAATAATCTAAGAAGAGGAATGAATAAAGTAATATTTTACTCTACCTACTCATATTCTTACTTACATCCTCAAAAACAAAAGATCTGTTTAGAAACATTGTCTGGGAATTCACAGAGAACCAAAGAGTAGGGGACACCACAGTGCAACTCATCACACATGATCCAAGATCTGCCTCAGAGTCTGACTCTTCTATTCTCTAGTAAGGTATCTCAACTCAAAACGCAATGTACTTCATTTCCAACAGAGAGGACATTTTTGCAAGATGAAATTGATGGTAATTTTTCTCTAAATATGAATCATTTCACATAAGAAATGTCTAGCCTTTCCTTGAGGTGTGATATGCCATTGCTTTGGCAGCCATATTGTGAAAGACAATTCTTTTCGTATTTGCACAAAAAAAGGCAAACTGTTAGGGAAAGAAATTTTGCAAAGATCAAAATAATTGAAGCACAAAACTAGAATTTAACATGGAATTTCAGTGAATTACAAACTTCAAAGTTCACTCCACACTCAGAAGACAACTGTTCTCACATCACCCACGGAGACAAGACTTATCATTCTCAGAATGCACTATTCAAATTGAAGAAGCTTACAAATCCACTCATCTTGTTGAGAGTTGTCAACTTTATATTTAAAACACATTTCACTCACAGAAGAATAAGGTACAGTCTGGATTGTTCAGTAAGTCAAAAGAGAAAACAAATCAATACATTTATTTCAAACCAAAAATGTGTGTTTTCATTACTGAGAGAAGTAAAAAATGAAATTCTACTAACAGCAGCAGTAGCACCTCTCTCTTTTATTCATTGGTGATCCTTTTTTTAAGTAGGTATAATATATATATTTGTTGTTGTTGTTGTTGTTGTTAAGTGTTGTTGAATCGGTCCCGACTCATAGTGAGCCTGTATAGGGTTTCTGAGGAGCAATTGGTGAGCTTGAACCACCGGCATTGAGGTTCAAACCAACTTTGCAGCCCAGCACATTAGCCCACAGCACCACACAAGGACTCCATACACCAGTATAAAGCTGAGGAAATGTCAAATTGTTTTGGAGAATTTAGATAACCAGAACATAATACCCTAAAATGTCTTGATAGTCATTGCAAAAAATACTAAAAAGAACAGGAGAAACTAGTTCAAATAAACTAGGATAAAGAAAATAGTTGTAATTAGAATTGGAGATTGTTTTAAAGGTTGAGGTGGAGGATAATATGAGTTCTAGTCTAACACTCTCATTTAACGGATGCAGAAACAGAAGTAATGGAAGGCCACATTCACAAACTAGTCAGATCAACATAAACTATAAAGCACTTGACTCTTCTCAAAGTCAGTTATGTGTTGCCGTAAGGAAAACCCAGTCACCAATTCATAGATGAGAAAACAGGGACATTGAATAAGCTTGCTGATACACTGAGCCTCCAGGACAAAGTCTTCAATGATACAACATACACATATGGGACACTATTTATATAGGATATAAATATATATAGGACATTGGTGTGGCATAGTGGGTTAATGCACTGGACTATAAAGTGTGTTGAGCCACAGGGCTGATGGTTCAAACTCACCAGTCCACTTCTTGGGAACCCTATATACGGTCTCTATGGGTCAGAACCCACTTGATGGCATGTAACAACAACAATTTATAACAAATGGCATACCACCCTGATCCCGGTGATCTAGTCTGATCTCGGAAGCTAAGCAGGTATGGGCCTGGTTAGTACTTTGATGGGAAACTGCCTGGGAATACCAGGTTCTTTAGGCTCTTTGCACCTGCACACAGTCACTCTTTAGGAGTCCTGGTGTTGTGCTGTGGGTTAATGCTCTGGATAGCAAGGTTGGCTTGATGGTCCTAGGGTCCTTTGTTTCTGGACTGTAAGAATAACTGCTCCCCCATTTTTGTTACAAAACTTCTACCTTCTGTCACATTGTAATTGTTTTGATCATAGACTGACCTCCCCGATCCTCTGAATTTGTTGTTATAATTTTATTCTGTTCTCGACTCTTCCATTTGTCGACTGAGTTTCCGGTGGTGTTGCCACATTTGTCAATCTCTGGTTCTCTGTTCTTGTTGGTTCTCAGTCCACAGAACTCCCTTTAGGATATTTTTCATCACCAGGTTGGCTTTGGCAAAATCCCTTAGCTACTGTTTATCCTGGAATGTTTTGATTACACCATGGAATTTGATTGACAGCTTTTCTGAGTAGAGGATTCTTGGTTGGCAGGCTTTTTTCTTTCAGGGTTTTATATATGTCTCCCCATTGTTTCTGCTGAGAGATCTGAGCTTAATCTGATTTGCTTGCCTTTGTATGTTACACTTCTCTTTTCCCTAGCTGCTTTCCAGATTCTGTCCTTATCTTTGATTTTGGAGAGCTTGATTACTATATGTCTTGATTTTCTTTTAGGGTCTACCCTTTCTGGGGTTCATTAAGCTTCTTGAATGCTTATCTTTTCACTTTTCAGGATGTTAGGTAAATTTTCTTCCAGAAGCTCTTCAACTATCTCATCTGTGGACTTCTGTGATTCTTCCTGATCCAGAACACCAGTAATTCTTAAGTTATTTCTCTAAGTGTTGTCCAACATGAATCTTAGACCTTCTTTGGATCTTTTTTATCCCTTTTTTCTGCTTGTTCTTTTATCTTAGTAGTATCGAGAGATTTATCTTCCAGCTCACTAGTTCTGGCTTCCATCTCTTCAATTCTACTCCTTTGCCCTTTCAGTGTATTGTCCATTTCTGATATTCTATTATAAATTGTTTGGACCTCTTTCTGTAGGTTTTGAATTGTTTCCAATGCTTTATCTATCTTATTTGATTGTTCCTGTAGCGCTTTCCTGACTTCTTCCTTACTTTTCTCAACTCCATTGTACAGTGTTTTGATGCATTTTATAATCTTTTGTCTGAGTTCCTTCTCAGGCATTTCCAAAGCCTGCCCATCTTCCAGTATGGAGTGTAGGTCTACCTCCAACTCATTTGTCTCAGTCACTTTATCTCATTTCTGGACATGTGCTGATATAGTCATTTGCTTCTGTTTTTTGGGCATATTCAGCAGTTGACTGTGGTCTTAATACTTAGATGGTATGTGTTTTGGTATTTTTTATGCTTTCTGATTGCCTCCAGGTAGATGGGACCAGGAAATAGGCTTTCCTGTTCACTCTTCTTCCTGAGAAATTTCCAGATGCCACTGTTGGTCATTATGACATAACTCAGTATTTGATTTTTGGCCTATTTCCTTTTTAATCTGTCTGTCCTGCTCCACAATCCCCGTTGAGGCCTTTTTCCTAGTGATAAACAGTTCAGGGCTGGCTGTGGCCGTTTTGTTCTGTTGTTTGGTTTTAAGTGATCAAATGTTCCTTTAAATTGCAAGGAAATCTGTGTGCATGCATAATAGAACCCTTCAGGGGTGACGGTGGGGTATCTGCTCTTTCAGGCACCCCTCTAATCACCAGAAGGTGCACCGCCAGCAAGAGACCAATGAATAGATAACAAAAAAAAAAAAGAAAAAAAGAATGTCCACACCTTTATCTCTGTGGTTCTGTTAGGCATCCATGGCTGTTCTGATCCTTCCCCTGTTCTATCTCACCCAAGATGGAAGCTCAGGGAGCAGTTGAGCAACTTGGATTAGAAAGCATTGGATTTCTTGCTTCTGCTACAAATTCCACTGTCTGTAAGCCTTCCAACTTTCTAAATATTCCTTTATATGTGGTTCAGAGTTCTGGGACCATCTTCTGAAACTGCTTGGTCCAGTATTCTGTGTTGTTGCTGACAGAGCTCCTCACTGCATTTCTATCCGATCTGCCATCTTGTTTGTTTTCTGCTTCCATAAAGATTTATAGCCATGGGAACCCAATGGGGCAGTTCTTCTCTGTCCTTATGGCTACTATGAGTCAGAATCCACTCAATGACAGTGATTTTTGGATGTTCTGCCATCTTGTTTGTTTTCTGCTTCCATAAAGATTTATAGCCTTGGGAACCCAATGGGGCAGTTCTTCTCTGTCCTTATGGCTACTATGAGTCAGAATCCACTCAATGACAGTGATTTTTGGATGTTTTATTTATAATGCTGTGCAAAGATTTGGGTGTGGCATGGTGTGTTAATATGCTGGACAGCAAAGTTGTTTTGCACTGCAAGGTCAGCAGGTCAAGATCACCAGCTGGTCCTCAGAAACCCTATACAGGGTCACTATGGGTCAGAACCAACTCAAGAGCACTTAACAACAACAAAATTTGGTGAGAGACAGAAATGAGTTGTAATGTATTCCTTCAGATTATTTACATTCTAAGAGGATTTTTATCTCCAGTTAACAATGTGGTCAAAGTTATTTCAGAGGTCAGGAAAGCATTGATTATTTACTATCAAATTGCAAAATGATACCATGATACAGTTTATGAAAATAAATTGAAAACATACTTTTTACTGTACCAGTGACAATTTGATAAAGGCAGATATATGAATAATAATAATGAATTGACCAGAAATAAATGAGATTGATTAGGCTCTAAAGTATCTACATTTCTGTAATGTACTAAATCAAATTCTATTTTCCTGGATAAGCAACTTTCAGAGCAAGTAAGATTTGGTGTCTTCTGTATTAGTGTGGCCAAATTTTACTCCACCATTAATTCTCAATTACTTTAATGACCCCAGAGGGCTTTCCATCTGGCTTAAAATAAAATCAGATCATTAAGATATAAAAAAATGTTAAGTGGAGAATTCTCAAATTATATTTCATAAAATCATCTCAAAGATTTTTTTCCCTAAGAAATGCTCTTGAGTAACCATGAAATCTATGGAAATATGATCTAATTTCTAAAACTGGAAGCATTGAAAGATCTGTAAATATCAATATAAAATCACAGTTAAGCCATTTTGGAACACTATTTTAGAAACAGATAACTAACAAAACATATTTCTCATTCTTTATTAACTAAGAATAAGTTTTTGGTGTTAGCTATCGAATAAATGTTAAGTAGTGCAACAAACGCCTTCTAAAATCTAAGTAGGTGAATTGGTATTGCAAAGAAAAGTTTAAATGGGCTAGTACATATATGGGCTTACAGAGTAAAGTAAGAGGCAGACATAGTTAAAAATACATTGTTGTTAAGTGCTGTTGGTTCTAACCCCTTGTTGTTGTTGTTGTTGTTAGGTCAGTACCAACTCATAGTGACCCTATGCACAGCAGAATGAAACACTGCCCAATCCTGGGCCAACCTCACTGCTGTTGCCATGCTTGAGTCCATCAATGCTGCCACTTGGCTAATCCATCTCATTGGGGGTCTTCCTCTTTTTCTCTGACCCTCCGCCTTACCAAACATGATATCCTTCTCCAGCGACTATCCCTCCTGACAATATGTCCAAAGTATGAGAGACGAAGTTTGGCCTTCTTGGCCTCCAAGAAACACTCTGGCTGTACTTCTTCCAAAATGGATTTATTGGTTCTTTTGATAGCCCGTGGAATTTTCAATATTTTATTCCAACACCGTAACTCAAAAGCATCAATTTTTCTATGGTCTTTCTTAATCACTGTCCAGGTTTCACATGCATATGAGGTAATTGAAAATACCAAGGCTTGGGTCAGGCACATCTTAGTCCTCAAGCTGACATCTTTGCTCTTCAACACTTTAAAAAGGTCTTCTGCAGCAGATTTGCCTAATGTAATACGTTATTTGATCTCTTGACTGTTGCTTCCGCAAGTGTTGATAGTTGATCCAAGAAGAATGAAGTCCTTGACAACTTCAATCTTTTCTTCATTGATAAGAATGTTGTTTATTGGTCCAGTGGTGAGGATTTTTGTTTTCTTTACATTGAGATGTAATCAAAGTCTGTGCTCTTTGATCTTCATAAGTAAATGTTTTAAGTCCTCTTCACTTTCAGCAAGCAAGGTTGTATCATCTGCATATTGCTGGTTATTAATGAGTCTTCCTCCAATCCTGATACCACATTTATCTTCATATAAATGAAAATGAGTCCATAAGAGCCAAAATATGACTTTGAATATATCCCACCTGAATTTAGAGATCATCTGAAGAACAGATTTGATACATTAAGCACTAGAGACCGAAGACCAGAAGAGTTGTGGGATGATATCAAGAACATCATACGTGAAGAAAGCAAAAAGTCATTAAGAAGACAAGAAATAAGGAAAAGGTCAAAATGGATGTCAGAAGAGACACTGAAACATGCTCTCCAGCGTAGAGATGCTAAAGCAAATGGAAGTAATGAGGAGGTCCAAGAGCTGAACAGAAAATTTCAAAGATTAGCTAGAGAAGATAAAGCCAAATATTACAACAAAATGTTCTGACCCATAGTGACCCCGTATAGGGTTTCAGAGGAGTGACTGGTAAGCTTGAACCACCAACCTTTAGGTTCAAAACGAAATTGTAGTTCAGCACATTAGCCATAGCACCACAACATTTCACAAGGCTAAATACTTGAGAGAGGTCAGACTGTTTTGAAACTACATGGCAGGAAAGAAAAAAAAAGTTCAAGTCAGTCTATTCAGATCTGAGAAGGCTATATCTATTAGGAAACATTTAGTATAAAGCATTCAAGGCATATGGAATGCTTTTCAACAAAGACAAAGAGCATCAGAGTTATGCTCAGAGAATAGTAAGAATGTCATTAAAATAAAAGTATGGGGCTCCTTGAGGCAGAATTCCAAAGAAGTAAGCCTGATGTTTAGGATGGGCTAATGAAATGCACAGGGTTTGAACACCAAACTTTAGGAATTCATAAGAAATGACTGTACAGAAAACTATCATGATTCAAAACCAAACGAAACTCACTGACATTAAGTTGATTCCAGTTCATAGAAACCACATATAGGACAGAGTAGAACTACTTCTTAGGGGTCTCAAAACTATAAATCTTTATGGAGGATGACAGCCTCATCATTTTCTCACAGAGCAGCTAATGGGGTGAACTGCCAAATTTGTGGTTAACAGTTCAATGATTATCATACAACTTAACAGGAATCCAAGGAAAATACATTAGTATTCTTCAAATTGTCTTAAATGTGCACCCATACCAGAAAGAAACTTTGAAACTCATAAAAAAATATTGGTTTGAACTGTAAGGTTGTCCATTCAAACTCACCAGACACTCCTAGGAAAACCTAATCAAAGTTACTATGAGTTGAAATCGACTTGACAGCTCTTAACAAAAAAAAATTACATATATAGTTGTTGTTGATAAGTGCCACCGAGTCAATTCTGACTCGTAGCAACTCGTAGGGTTTCCAAGGAGCAACTGGTGAGTTTGAACCACCAACCTTGTGGTTCAAATGACCTTGCGGTTCAGAGCTCATTCTACAGTATCCCATCTCATCTGTCAGATAATCATACTGTGGTATCTTGACTATTGCTGTGATGCTGGAAGTTGTATGACCAGTATTTATAAAACAGCAGGATCCCATGGTCTACAGCCTTCAGTGCAGTAGAGTTTTCAGTCTAGGATAGACCAGGAAGAATTGCCTGGTGATTTATTTCCTAAAATTAGCCAATGAAAACTTTATGGATTACAAGAAAACCATGTCTAAGGAGGGATCAATTACTGAAGGAAGACATCATGTTTAGTTAAGTAGAGGGCTAATGAGGACAAAGGGAGACCCTTAGTGAAATAGACTGCGACAATAGTTACAATGATGAACTAGGAATGTAGCTAGGCACAAAAATTATGCAGGATTTAGCGATATTTATTCTGTTGTTCCATAAATTAGAGTCAAGTTGAAAGCAGTTATCTATCTAGGACCTTGGATTGTTAAAACAGTTTTTGCTTGTGTACTAACCTAAGGGTTGACAGTTCATGCCTACTCAGTTCATTGTGGAGAAAAGAGCTAACCACACATTTGCAAATTTGAACCTCCCAGTCCCTCCACAGGAGAAAGATGAAGTAATCTGCTTCCACAAAGATTTACAGCCTCAGAAACCATATGAAGCAGTTCTAGTCTATCCTATAGGGTTGTTATGAGTTGCAATCTGTTATGAGTTGTGTTTGGTTGGTATATCTATATATCTCTCTATCCATCTCTCTGTCTTTATGTATATCTATCTGTCTATTGTATATGTATATTGCAAAACATCCACAAACACAGAACTAGAAATAAAGTGAAAAAATTACATAGACATAAAATTCTACTATTCTGTTTAAATGGATTCATATTGAGATCTCACAAGCTGTGCTGTGTTTTCTATGGTAGAGGCCATTTGTTTAAACAATAAGTTGATGACACTTAGGGATAATGAAATAGAAAGAAGGTGAAGTCCACAAACAGGATCATTCACTGACTCCTCTTATACAAAGGGGAAAGACATGGGTTAGCCTGCTTCTAATTTCTGGGGAATCAACTATTTTCTCCCAGATAATCCTTAGGTTGGATGACAGAGAAGTACCCCTTCTTCACTTAGTCTGACCCCAGTTGGTTTGGCAGGCATGGAAATCTCGAGAGAGTCTCCTCAGAAATAAAACATCTTTTATTATAGAAATGTGTTCAAAGGTTTAGGAGGTGAGAGTTTCTGGATGGATCACATCTCCAAGCTTAAATGTGACAATATGAGATTAAATACTTAAGGCCTTAGATCTTCCCTTGAGTAAACTGACCTGACCAGATCTGATTGAAAGCTAGGAGGTTTTTCTATTGTTTATCCAGAAAGAAAATTTTTCTTTAAGAAATGTTCTAACAATATAGGATAGGATGAGTGTAAAACTAATGTTCTCCCAAGTAAACTACCGCATAATTCACAATAAAACATTAAAAAAAAAAAAGAAAGAAAGAAATGTTCTAAATAGTAAGTGCATCAAAATATATTATTTTGCTACATACCTGGTGGGCAGGAGAACATAGTCTTTCACACTAAGCAAGTTTGTTCTATAAGAAGTAGCATCCTTGGGTATGCATGACTGTTAGGCCAGTAGGAATGGGCAGCATGTTACACAGTGGGAAACTTCTTTTATTTCTGTCACAGTGCAATGCCATGGAGAGTCTGTGAAAGTATATGTTGAATTGCATATCATCCAGAGAATCAGAGGGAAATTGATCAAAGTTAAAAAAAAAAAAAAAGTCACTCCCTATGGTTCAATACATAGAGAACAAGAACAAGTTCAATAAAGTAGAGGCATGCTTTCCAAATGAAATGTTCTTTTTTATGTTCCTTTGACAAAATTATCTTAGACAAGTCTATACTTAGATTTGCACTATTTTCCTACCTCCATTTATTTTCTTCTCTGCATAGTTATGATCTATCAATACCCTCAAATTTCCTGTATATTTCTCTTTCTTTCAAAAGACTTTAATTCATACTCCTCAAGGCATCAGAAGATGAATATATCAGAAACAATGATGTTCTTATCTCCTAGACATGTCAATGTGTAAACTCTGTGTTAATGGCTCCAATAATAGCTTGGTATACGTCAATGTTTCTCAGGATGATTTAGGAAATTCTCATTCCAAATTATTTTCAAGGATTACTGTCATTGGATTAGATACAAAAAGCTAAATTGATTAATTTGCCTGTTGATTTCTATCTAAGAACGTCATATTCTTAGACTAGAGCAAGTAAAGTATGTTTGTAAAAATATTGTAAATATTCTTAAAATCTTAATTGGAAAAATACCTACTTGACAAAAGCAGACAATAAAAGTCACATCATAAGAACACCCAAACTTACAGATAGTACCCATTTGACCTAGCCTCAATGGCTTGATAATCAGAACTCAACTAGAGGACGATTAAAAAAAATGATAAAGAAAACAAGGGTAAATTGCTACAATTTGGTGAACTTGACCTATACTTATGGATGTAGTAGCTCAAAATACCAACAGAGAGGGAAGGAGTCTTCACATCAAGTATCAATGCTATCCCCTATTTATACAAAGTAGATAGGGACGGGCAACTTAGACATTGGCTACCTAAAATGAGGGGGCAATAAAGGAACGAAGTCAAAGACTTAGAAAGTTCCAAGGGGGAGTTTAGTTTAAGAGTATGCAGTGGAAGATAGAGTACCCACTGAATAGTTTTCATTATGTCTACATGGGTCTGGTAAAAAGAGATGGGGATAAGATTCTTATGGCTCAATAGTGAGTAATTGTTATCACGACTGTCAGAATTGTAAAGGTAGAAGTTTTGTAACAAAAACAGAGGAGTAGTTAATCTTACAGTCCAGAAACTGAGGACCCTATGACCATCGAGGTAGAAAAGAACAAGCAGAATGTAGGACCCTATCCAGAGAAGCAGTGACACTAGAGAGGAAGGCAGAGATGGGTACATACATGGAGAGAGGGATCAGCTGAGGACTCTAGATTCATGGAAAGAGAGGAACTGAGATCTGGCAGTCAGGAGGCAGGCTGGCAGAATGTGCCCTTTAGTGGTTTAAATTATTATATATGCCTGAGTATTAAAAAAAAAAAAAAAAGAGCTAAAATGAATAGAAAGAAATACGTTAACTGTGGTACATGGAGGGCATTATATTCATTCATTGTAATGAAACAAATTATATGATTCATTGAATGTAAAACTGATGGTCTGCCCTGTAAACTTTCCCTCATATCACAACAAAAACTTTTTAAAAATAGTCATATTATAAGATCAGAAGTCTAGATTACACAATGGCAAACACTAGGGGAATTGAGGCATATGATATTAAAATAAAATCTTCAATTCAAAAATGTAACCCTTTACATGTAACAATGGAATATAAAAAAGTATACAGCCTAGGTAGGAAGGATCATATAACTGCCACTAATTCAATTGGCGATGAGTCCTGGTGTGGTGCTGTGGGTTAATTCATCAGACTGCAGACTGCAAAGTCGTTTGAATTGAAAGGTTCAAACTCACCACCTGCTCCTTGGAAACCCTATACAGTGTCACTATGGGTGGGAATCGACTGGACGGTACTTAACAATAACAACAATCTAATTTCAGAATACACTTTAGAGAAGCTGAGTAAAAATTATAAATTTACGAATTAAAAAATACCTCTCTTTGTTATTATTCCCCTCTTTTCTCTCTGGCTACTCATTATCAAGCCCTTTGTCTGTTTTTCAAAGATCTCATAATCTTTTCATTATACAAAGTAAAATGGAGTACCTTAAGATTCTGCTAAGAACTCTTCTCAGTTTAAACCCCATTGTTGTTAAGTGCCTTGGAGTCAGTTTTGACACATAGAGACTCTGCATAGAGCTTCTGAGTAGTAGCTGGTTTGAATAGTAGATCTTGCTGTTAGCATTCCAGTGCTTATCCAACAGTGTCACACAAGGACTCCTTAAATCCCATACTTGAGCTATATTATTCTCATCTATGTAACACCATACACACTGACAATCTTGTATGAGTATCTAACTCAGATTCCTTTTATAAACTTCAGGTCAGTGTCTCTAACTGTGTAGTCTTCATCTTCACCTAGACATCCTATAAACTCAACATCTGTGAAACAAAACTCACTGCACTCTCTAAGGCTGCTTTTCATATAATCATATTTTAATTAGTAGTCCCACCACTGATCTATGCCCATTTTATAAACTTGGGAGTCATTTGATACTGTTTGTTTTGCCATGATTTTCTTTCCTAGAGATGATTGATCACTAAATATCTCGTTGATTCTGCCTCTTTAACCTCTATTTTATCTACCCCCATTTCACCATTGCTACTTTGGTGAAGTAGGGACAGATACAGAAGAGATTAATGGCATACTCCATATATGTTAGGTATTACAGATTATAAGATAAAATAGATATGATCATATCTATGGGAATGATTTCTCTGCTATTCATAAGGTTTTCAGTGACTAAATATTTGGAAGTAGTTCGTCATTCCTTCTTCCTAGTCTGTCTTCATCAGAAAGCTCATCTGAAACTTGTCCACCATGGGTGACTGTGCTGGTTATTTAAAATACTGGAGGTGTAGCTTCCAGAATCACAGAAACTCACAAACCACCACAGTACAACTAACTGACAGACTTTGTTTCTCATACTTCGGACATATTGTCAGGAGGGACCAGTCGCTTGAGAAGGATATCATGTTTGGTAAGGAGGAGGGTCAGAGAAAAAGAGGAAGACCCCCAGCGAGATGGATTGGCCAAGTGTCAGCATCAATGGGCTCAAGCATGGCAACAATTGTGAAAGTGGCCCAGGATTGGGCAGTGTTTCGTTCTGTTGTACATAGTGTCGCTATGAGTCGATACTGACTCGATGGCACCTAACAACAATGGGAATAGTTTCATGGAACTCATAGAATGCAGAATGAAAAAAAAAAATGAAACTGAAGGTATAACAGAGTGAAAATCAAAGACCACTCAATTTTTTACTATTGAAAATGACCTGCTTTCCATTATTTATACCTGGATATCTCCCAGATATGTGAGATATGAAAAAGACATTACGCAGACCAAGACAGAAAATTGTGACATTCTGTAAATCTCCTCTTTTTTGTTATATACTCTAACTACCAAATAGTATCAACATTATTTCATGAATGCCTTGTGTTCTTCATCTGTACTGTCACCATCATGCTAGACAAAATTGTCGTTGCATTAGCCTGGACAATTGTAACTTGGTTGTATTTTTCTCTCTGTATTCAGTATAATTTCTCTCCAATCTATTTTAAATCTCATAGAAAGAGTACCATATCAAATCTGCTGTAGCGAATATCTGGTGACTTCAAAATTCAAATTATTTTACTTTTAAATTAGAATTTTTCCATTTTTAAAATAATTTCTACTTTTCAATTAAGATTCCTTATTTGTTGAGTTATTGCCATCATATTGCCTTGATTTTTGAACATATTTATAGTAACTGTTTTAAAAGAATTCATCTGTTAAATCCAAACTCTAATTCCACAAAAAGTCAGTTTTGGTGGGTTTTTTTGCTAAATAGGAGTCACACATTTCAGCTTCTTTGCAAAAATTGACCATTTAAAGATGTTATTGTTAAGTGCCGTTAAGTCAGTTCCAAGTCATAGTGACCCTGTATAGGGTTTTCGAGGAGCAGCTGGTCAGCTTGAACTGCCAACCTTGAGGTTAGCAGTCCAGTGCTGTACTAGGACTTCTTTTAAAAAGAAATTATAGCACTTCTGGATTATAATTTATTTTTTAAGTTAACTGTTTGGTGTTATATTAATTTGCCTTCACACATACATTGACATCCGTCTCCTCCATGCTGTTAACTCTTCCAGAGTTTTTGCTTATATTTATTTTTTTCCCGACTTTCTAGAGTTCACCCCTGCAACAACATAGCTTAATAATTCATTTCATACAGAAGACTGTGGACTTCCACCATCCTATTTGAGAGCCAAGTAGCTTTTCCTGTTATAAAACCTTCTCAAATTGCTGCTTGCCTTTGGTCAGTTTCTAGAACCCTGGAATTATTTTGATCAATTGTTTATACTTTTGTACTTCTTTTGAGAAAAGAAGATTTCTAACCCAAGAATCAGATGGTTCCCCCATGATAATGCTTATTTTTATCTAAGTAGATTACATTTAACTTAGTCTTTGTTTTGTGTAGATTGATAAGCAAACTATACATGCTTTAGCCTCATATGCTATATTTTTAGCATGATTTTATATTACATCAGCAGTTGCTGCCTTTTGAGATTGGCTGTATCTTCAGGAGATTTATATGCCAATATTCTTTACATTCTTGGCTAGTAAATCACAGTAATAATCATAACCCCGAGGCACTTGGGGTTTGGAAACAATATTATTCTAGAGTAACAAATTCAACCACTTGTACTGTTTCTTGGTTCCACAGAGATAATCTGACTTAAATTAAGTCTCTAATGTATGCATTCTCTTTAGGACTTTTACTACTGACGACAAATTAAATGATAATTGCATTTGCTTTACATGTTGGCTTCATGATTATAGAAAAATAAAAAATACATGTGCTTTGGAGGTAAGTTAGAGTTCTTAATTCTAGCAGCCTTGTTCTTTTCAAATGCATAAAAGCCATTGTTTACAGTAGCATTTGCCAAAGTGTGCTTTGAGAAATGCTGATCTAGTAAAGACTCTATTAAAAAAATATTCCATATTCAAGTATGATTGGAAAATGTTGCACATTGAATTGTGTGTAGTGATCAAATTTAACTCTGATGAATGCTATAGGATACTGGTAACTAAAGGCAAAATAAAATACAGCAGAAAATATCTTTACTTTCTATAGTTAATTGCAGTCAAGTTGGTTCCCACTCACAGCGACCCACATAGGGCTATTCAAGGTACTGCTGGTGGGTTTGAAGTGCTGGCCTTTCAATCAGTAGTCCAGTGCTTATCCTACAGCACAATCCTCCAAACACATTATTGTCATTCTGTTAGGTACCATCAAGTTGGTTTCAACTCACAGTGACCCTGTGCACAGCAGAATACAACACTATTGGGTCCTGCTCCATCCTCACAACTGGCACATTTGAACCCACTGCTGCTGTCTCTGGGTCAATCCTTCTCTTTGGGGGTCCTTCCCTTTTTCATTGACCCTGGGTCTAGCCCCTCCTGATAATATGTTTCAAGTATGAGGGATGAAGTCTTGCCATCCTGGCTTCTAAGAAGCATCCTGGCTACACTTTTGCCAAGGCAGGTTTTTGTTTTGTTTTGTTTTTCTGGCAGTCCATGGTACTATTCATATTTTTCTCCATCACCATAATTCAAATGCATTGAATTTCTTATGGGCTTCCTTATTCATTGTCCAACTTACACATGCATATGAGGCAACTGAAAAGATCGTGGCTAGGGTCAAGTGCACCTTAGTTCTTAAGCGGATAGTTTTGCCCTTTAATACTTTAAAGACATTTTTGTAGCAGTTTTAACTTAATGCAATACATCATTTGATTTCTTGACTGCTGCTTCCATGAGTGTAGATGGTAGATTCCAGCAAAATGAAGTCTTTGACAGCTTCTATCAATTCTCCATTTATCATGATGTTATTTATTGTTCCAGTTGTGAGGATTCTTGTTTCTTTCTGCGGAGGTGTAATCCATACTGAAGACTGTAGTCATTAATTTTCATCAGTAAGTATTTTAAGTCCTCTTTGCTTCCAGCAAGCAAGGTTGTCGTCTGCACATCTCAGGTTGTTAATGAGTCATCCTCCAATCTTTTTTTTTTTTTAAGTTTTTATTGTGAATTCATAACCACCACAACTACCATATGGGAGAACATCAGTTTTACATTCATCCTATCATATTTCATTTCATTGCAATGATTACCATCCCCTCCATGCATCATCAAACAGCCAAAGTGTACACCCCACAGGCCTGCCCCCCACCCATCAGCACACAACCCCTCTCCCTCACTGAGTCCAGTGTCCCCAGCCACTCCATCTGTCCATGTCATTGTCTCTGCCTTCATTTCTGGCATCACTGCTTCTCTGGGTAGGGTCCCACACTCTGCTCTTCTCACTTGATGGTCTCAGGGACCTCAGCTCCTGCACTACAAAATCAGTCACTCCCCTCCTTTTGTTACAGAACATCTACCTTTACATTTCCGACCCTCATAGTCATTCCTAATAGCAATTATTCACTATTGTACTGCACTAGTCTTATCCCCATCTCCTTTCATTACCCCATCCCAACAGGTTGGAAATCATTCAGTGGATATTCTACCTTCCCCCACCCCATCTGAAACTTGGCTCCCTCTTGAAAGCTTATAAGCCAGTCACTCCTTGCCTTTGTAGCCTCCCCCCTCCCCCATTTTGGTTCACTAATGTCTAAGTTGCCCATTCCTGTCAACCCTGTGTACCAATGGGGTGGGAGTGATCCTTGCTGTAAAGATTTTCCCTTTTTTGAGCTACTACATCCATAAGTATAGGTAAAGTTCATCAAATTGTAGTGGGTTATTTCTTTTTTACTTCTTCTTTCTTCTTCTAGTCACAGGAGTAAAGGGTCCCACCCAGAATAACTTTAGGGCTGGGTCTCAAAGCCAGACCTCATAAATAACTGACAAAAGGTCAGTCCATGGGACCAATGGGGATCCTCCTCTTTGTGCCATGGGAAAACTGTGGGCTCAATGCTGGACCCTTTTGGGAGTACATGCCCACCCACCTGA
The DNA here is from genome assembly GCF_000296735.1 of Chrysochloris asiatica. Lineage (NCBI taxonomy): Eukaryota > Metazoa > Chordata > Mammalia > Afrosoricida > Chrysochloridae > Chrysochloris > Chrysochloris asiatica. Next base: position 1,960,541 of record NW_006408804.1, read on the forward strand.
AGGTGGCTGGGCTGGGCAGAGAGGGCACACCAGGGAAGAGGAGGAAAAAATGTGTAGAATCCCCACTCCTCTTTTTTCAAATGTCTTGTGAGGGTTTCACTATGTCAGTCTGACTGTGGTCCCGCCCTCTGAACGCAGCCCAGGCGGGAGTGCTCAGCAGGCAGAGTCCGCTGGAGCATTGATTGATTCAGGAATCACAGTATTTTCCTTTATACAGTGATTTTTCCACCAGTGGGTGTGGGAAACTGATGTCCTGCACCTTATACTTGATCCAGAACTCTGGAGCAGCTCTGTAAAAGCACCTTCTTTGGATTTTTGGCACTTCCTCCATGGAGCTCGTCCTACCTGACTCTGCTTGTCCTGCCTCCCAACCAGAAGTCTCCTCATCCTCCAATCTTGATGCCACATTCTTCATATAATACATCTTCTCATATTATTTGCTCAGCATACAGACTGAATAAATATGATGAAAGAATACAACCTTGGTGCATAGCTTTACTGATTTTAAACTATTCAGTATTCCCTTGTTCTGGTCTAATGATTACCTCTTAGTCTATGAGAGATTCCTTATGACCACAATTAAATGTTCTGAAATACCCAGTTCATTACTGTTGTTATGTTGTTGTTAAGTGTCAAGTCAGTTCCGACTCATATTGACCTATATAGTATTTCCAAGGATGGCTGGTGTGTTTGAACCACCAACCTTGCTTAGTAGTCCAGTGTTGATCCGACAGTATCCCACCAGGACTCATTAGCTTTCATTAAATTATAGTAAAATTATACAAAATGAATTTTAGAATTAGACATATTTCTTATACTGAGTCAAGGTAATATTTTCAAACCCACAAATGATCCCGACTTCTTCCATTCATTGTAGCCTTAAGGAGAAAATCATTGAGAACATATTTTAATCAAAATAGCAGTTGAAACTTATCTCTCTCTCTTTTTAAAATGGTATTGTTGTTGTTGTTGTTGTTGTTATTGTTGTTGTTCTGTGCCATGAAGCCGGTTCCGACTCACAGCGACCCTGTACCGGGTTTCCGAGGCTGTAAATCTTTACAGGAGCAGAATGCCTTGTCTTTCTCCCGCGGAACAGCTGGTAGTTTCTAACTGCTGACCTTGCGGTTTGCAGCCCAATTCAATGGTATTAGCACATGAAAAGTACTCTTCTCTAATAAAGTTTACAGATAGTCCATATACCCCATATGATTAAAAGTTAAAATGGGGTCAAAATATTTTATGTACTTTAAGTAGAATTTCATTATATTTGTAATGCTTATGATTTTAGGTAGATAACTACAGTGTGCTTCTCTATTTAATGAAAGGTTAACTAACCTCACTCCTCTTTTACTTAGCTTTGGTCTTTAAAAAGTTTTATTGGTATAATGTGTGGACTTTAAGGTTAAAAAACACACACAGAGAGATGGAAATCCATTGTTTAAATAGTGCTTTGGAATGTTCAACTGCTCCTAATATATGTTGCATCTGTATTTGAATTAGAGAAAGGTATCTTTTCCCTAAAATAGTTATCTGCCTGTCAAAAATATGTTGTAATTTAGGTATACTGGTGTGCAAATATAAGTGGTACCCCTAAGATGAATGTCAATATGCACTGCACAATCTATACAACCATA
>NW_006408804.1:1963917-1974332 GCF_000296735.1 Chrysochloris asiatica
AATAACGAAAGTTGAGGCTTGAATTTTCAACTAGCAGTACTTAATCCTACAGCACCACAGCACGGGTTGTTTTTGTTAAGTGGGGTTATTGTTGTTAAGTTGATAAATCAACCATTGAGCTGATTTCGACCTATAGCAACCCTATATAGGGTTTCCCATAGCTACTCTATAAAGGGTTTCCAAGGAGTGGCTGGTGAGGTTGAACTGCAGACCTTGCAGTTCAAACTGATTTTGCAGTCTAGTGAATTAACCCACAGCGCCACACTCACAGCAGGGATTACTGTTGTAGTTAAGTGCCATTGAGTCAATTCCAACCCATAGCAACCCTGTACAGGGTGTCTGAGGAGCAGCTGGTAAGCCTGAACCACTGACCTTGCAGGTCAAATGACTTTGCTGTCTGATGCATTAGCCCACAGCACCACACCAGAACTCCAGCAGGGATTTGTTGTTGTTGTTGTTATGTGCCATGGAGTCGATTCCGACCCATAGTGACCCTATACAGGGTTTCCAAGGCTGTAAATCTTTACAAGAGCAGAACGTCTCATCTTTCTCCCAAGGAACAGCTGGTAGTTTCGAACTGCTGACCCTGAGGTTCGCAGCCCGATTCATAACCACTACACTACCAGAGCTCCTTAGCTGGCTACAATTCAGTATCAGGAATGTCTCAGGATACTGTTTTTCAATAGTGACTGTTTTTCAGTCATGTCCTTGCTCAAGCATATATCTCTACCTCTGGCCCTCTGAACCTCTCAATCTGGCCTCTGCCCTATCTGTCAAGTGGTACAAAGTTCTATAGCTGCCTTCAACAAGTGCCCAGAGGTAACCTATGTACCAACACTCCACTCTACCTGGAAACTTCCTGCCTGAAGGCTTGCAGCCCTCTTGCTCCATGAGTGGGCACATCCATTGTCTGTGAAGCTCACCATATCACCTTGAGTTGTTTTATTGGTTCTGCTTCCAGCTTCTCTGCTTTTGCTTCTCTTTGGTCCTCTTCATCTCTGGTATTACAACTCTCCCTATCTGTTTCCTGATTTTAGGAGGCTCTCAGCACAGGAACCACAGATCTAAAAGATACATTGTACTTCTAGTCTTCTTTCTTCATGGTAATGAATGTCTCTCCTTTATATCTCTGAGATGGATCATTTTAGGCTTATCAGGATGGCAAAACTGACCAATCCCCTCATTAGATATCCATATGCCTTACTTGCATGGCCCCAATCCACAAATAGATTCATTTTGGAAGAAGTGCAGCCAGAGTGCTCCTTGGAGGCCAAGATAGCCAAACTTCATCTCTCATTATTCGGACATATTGTCAATAGGGACCAGTCATTGGAGAAGGACATCATGTCTGGTAAGGTGAAGGGTCAGAGAAAAAGAGGAAGACCCCCAACGAGATGGATTGGCAAAGTGGCAGCATCGATGGTTTTCCCCAGGATCAGGCAGTGTTTCGTTCTGTTGTGCATAAGGTCTCTAGGAGTCGGTACCAACTTGATGACACTTAACAACAACAACAATCTACAAAGGTACCATGCACCCTATTTGAATTATTATCAAGCTGTTCAATCCCCTTGGTGGCCAAAAGAAATGTATTTGCATAATCCCACCCTATGATTTGGTGGGCATTATAAGGCCACAGTATGAAAGAGCATATAAAAGTGACCCATTGCACCACAAACCATCCCATGACTTTTCTAGCCATGATTCTTTTATACTTGGAGGATAACTTCCCCTTCCCAATCATTCTAAGTCTAAAACAGGCATTAACAATTAGTTCCTCAGTAGGCAAAGCGCTCTGAGGGTGAGATAATTCAGGTACTGTTGAATATTTTCTTGTATGAAGCTATTTGTGTTTTATTTTTCAGTGTAGCCAATCTTTTCTAAACTAATTTTCAGTGACCATAAGTCAATATTCTTTTTTATTATAAACAAAATTAAAACCCTAAGTTCTTCATATTTAAAAATATCCTAGATAGATCAATCTATAAATTTAAAATGGAATTTCTGAATAAACATTAGAAATCTAAAAGGAAAAGATCCAGATGATTCCTCCTGGGTGTAATCACACTTTAAGAGACTATTTCTTTGCTTTGCTCAATTCATATCTCAATATATGCATGAAATATACCACTTCACTGTTGTATAAAATCTAAGTATTTCAGAGAATTATGAAATTGAAATAGTTCTTTAATCACTACTTCCATGTTTAAAAGAAATAATCATTGTTACTATGCTATTCTATTAGCTATTCTAAATTTTCTTGGCTTATTAAGTAATACAAAGTAGTCCTTATGAGAAATGACCTATGATTCATAAACCTAACTATTAATATGAAGACCCTTCAGATATACTCAATTTGATTAACTGTACATAGAACTGGCCTGAGGTTTTATCCCAGTGAGACATCTCCTACCACAGGCTCATTTGAAGGAGACCGAAAGCTTTAATTTTCTCACCCAAGCCAAGGACTTTCTAGGTATAATAAGAAATGGACTGGTCAAAACCACTATAAGGACTTGAGTGCAATTTGCATGCTAAATGTACTACTGCTATGAAGAAGACTCTTTAAGTCTCCTGCTTAAAAATATTTTTTTCTATTTAAAACTGTACAAAATGTACAATTATATTTTAAAAAATGCAAGTTTTTCAGAAAGCAGTTTGATTTTATTCAACTAATATTTATATCAGAGCAAATTTTAAAATGCACATAAAGAAACAGCTCAGTTTCATCATTAATCATATGTGTTCCCTTTGTTGTTGTTGTTGTTGTTGTTAAGTGCCGTCGAGTCAGTTCCGACCAATAGCGACCCTGTACAGGGTTTCTGAGGGTGTAAATCCTTACGGGAGTAGAAAGCCTCATCTTTCTCCTGCGGCGCTGCTGGTAGTTTCGAACCGCTGACCTTAAGGTTCGCAGCCCGATTCGTAACCACTATGCTACCAGAGCTCCTATGTGTTCCCTTTAGCAAGCCATTAATTCATTCTTGGGCTGTGGTTCTCACCGATAAGAAGGCAATAGACTATAAATTGTCTAATCTAGCTCTAAATTTCTATGACTCAGCTTAAAGTCTTTGTAACATCTATGTTGCTCTTAGGTGCCATCAAGTTGGCTCCAAAGTATAGTTGTCCTATCTATAACAGAGTCCTATTGTGGCACTGTAGGATAAGCACTGGACTGTTAACCACAAAGCCAGCAGTTCAAACCCACCCACCACTACTTGTAAACCCTGTACAGGATCACTATGAATCAGAACTGACTTCACAGCACTTAACAGCAACAACAAGTGTGCAAAAGAACAAAACACATCCCAGACCTGTACCATCCTCACAATCATTGCTAAATTTGAGCCCACTGTTGAAGCTACTGTGTCAAACCATCTTATTGAAGATGGTTTTCACTAACATTCTACTTTACAAAACATGATGTTATTCTCCAGGGACTTATTACTGCTGATAACATGTCCAAAGTATGTGAAACAAAGTTGTGCCAACTTCAAGAGCATTCTGGGTGGACATCTTCCAAGACAGATTTGTTCTTTCTTCTGGCTGCCATGGTATATTCAATATTCTTTGCCAACACCACAATTCAAATGCAATGATTCTTCTTCAGTCTTCCTTATTCAGTGTCCAGCTTTCACATGCATGAGGTAATTGAAAAGACCCGTGGTTTGGGTCTCAAAGTGACATCTCAGATTTCCATACTATAAAGGGGTCCTTTGCATTAAATTTGTAAAATGAAATGTGGCATTTGATTTTTTGACTACTGCATTCATGGGTATTGACAATCGATCAAGTAAAATGAAACCTTTGACAATTTCAATCTTTTCTCCATTTATGAGGCAATTGCCTATTGGTCCAATTTTGAGGATTTTGGTTTTCATTATACTAATGTTTATTCTTTGTTCTTCATCAGTAGGTGTTTCAAGTCCTTTTCCCTTTCAGCAAAGAAGGTTGTGTCATTTGCATATGTTGTTAATGTGTCTTCCTCCAATCTAGATGCTAAATTCTTCATGTAGGTCAGTTTCTTGGATTATTTCCCTAGCATACAGACTGAATAAGTATGGTGAAAGAATACAGCCCTGAAACATATCTTTCCTGATTTTAAACTACATGGTATACCTGGTCCTTTTCAAATGACTGCCTCTTGATCTATGTACAAGTTCCAAATGAACAGTGTTAAGTTTTCTGAAGTTCACGTTCTCCACAAGGTTATCTATAATTAGTTATGCTCCATACAACTGAATATTTTTGAATAGTCAGTAAAACACAGGTAAATATCTTTCTGGCATTCTCTGCTTTCAGCCCAAAACCATATAATGTCATAAATGATAGTCATTGTTTTACATTTTTTTCTGAATCTGACTTGAATTTCTGACTGTTCCCTGTTGATAAACTGTTGCAGCTATTTTTGAATTATCGTCTGCCAAATTTTACTTGCATGTGATATTAATGATATTGTTTGATAATTTCCATAGTCTAATGAATCATCGTACTTGGCATGGGCACAGATACGAACCTGTTCCAACAAGTTGGCCAAGTATCTGTCTTCCAAATTTCTTAACATAAACATGTGAGGGCTTCTAGCATTACATCCAGTTGTTGTAACATCTCAATTGGAATTCAGTTGATTCTAGAGTCTTAAATCCTTACTTCAATATGAACAGTTTTTGATCATATGCTGCCTCCTACAATGACTGAATGCTGGCCAATTCTTTTTGATACAGTGACTCTGTGTATAACTTTCATCTTATACTCTTAACGCCTCCTACATTGTTCAATATTTTTTCTAATATACTTCTTCAGTATTGCAATTTGAATTTTGAAAGTTTACTTCAAGTCTCTTTCACAGAAGTCGTTCATTTGTTTCCTTTGTAGTCTATACAGTGAGACCCACCATTTATGTAGTTGAAAAAAAGATATTTGCAATGAATAACCATTGGTCTTCCCAAATTCTATCATGAGATTTCTGAAGTTTATTGTAATAGATGACCTTCAGCTACTCTTGAGAAAGACTGATAGATGGTTTCTGACATTTTTCTTTTATGATGTTTCCGTGTTGTTGTTGCTGTTAAGTGCCATCGACTTGGTTCCAACTCATTGCGACCCTGTATAGGGTTTCCATGGTGGATTTGAACTGTTGACCTTATATTAGCAGTCCAGTACTTATCCTACAGGACTCCAGGATGTTGAATAGTTGCCTCCATTCTACTAGAGCAAATTATCACAGAAACAGAATCATTGTATTACAGAATTCTAGAGTTGAAAAACTATTTAGAGATCATGTAGCCCAATGCTCTCATTTTCTAGACAAAGAATGGCCCATGGCTTTTCTTGAAGCTTCTAGATCTTAAGTTTCAATTCCTAAGCAATACTTTTTCTTAAATAGAGTAAGCATGGATGGTAATTTTTATCCTGTTAAAAAAAATATATCCACCACTTGTATGCCAGTTTGTTGTACTATGGTGGTTTGCCTGTTTTTGTGATGCTGTAAGTTAAGCCATCAGAATTTCAAATACCAACAGCAACAACCATGGTGAACAGGTTTTCATGGAACTTTCAGACAGAGACAGTATAGGAAAAAAGACCTATCTACTTAAAAAATAGACCAATGAAAACCTTATGAATAGCAGCGGAATATTGTTTGATATTGTGCCAGAAGATGTGTGAGCCCCTCATGTTGAAAAGCACTTAAAACACTGCTGGGAAAGAGCTCCTCAAATTAAAGTCAATATTAATGATGTAGATGGTGAAAAATCATTTGGGACCTTCACTTTCTGATAAGGCACAACTCAAAATAACAAGAAAGAGTTTCAAATATCCATTAAGAACTGGAATGTGCAATGCATGAAATCTGAAAAACTGGAAGACATCAATTTGTGGCTGCAATGTTCTGGTATTGGCTATTTAAAATTAGATAAACATTTGGTTTGCTATATTGGGAATGAAAAGTTGAATAGAAATGGCATCACATTCATCATGAAAAAGAACATTTCAAGATCAATCCTGAATTGCAACACTGTCAGGATAATATCCATATGCCTATAAGGGAATTCTGGTGTGGTTCTGTAGGATAAACATTCAACTCCAAGGTCAGTTTCACCACAAGGTCAGCAGTTCAAACTTACCAGCCATTTCTTGAAAACCCTATATAGGACCATTATGGGTGAGAACTGACTCAGTGGTACTTAACAATAACAACAAGGAAAACCAGTTAATCTGACTATTATTTGAATTTACAAGCCAACCACTAATGACAAAGATGAAGAAATTGAAATTTTTAACCAAATTTTGCAAAATAAAAATAATAAAACATATAATCAAGATGCATTAACAATTATTGGTGACTGAAAGGCAGAAGTTGGAAAAAAATTGGGAGGGTTGATACCTGGAGAATATGGCCTGGGTGATAAGGATGACCCCAGAAATTGCATGATAATATTCTACAAAACTACCAAATTATTCTTTGCAAATTACTTTTTCAGTAACAGAAATGGTGACTATACACATGGACCTTGCCAGCTAGAACACATAGGAATTAAGATGACTATATCTGTAGAAAGAGATGATGGAGAGAAGCTCAATATCATCAGTCAGAAGAATGACTGTACAACAGACCATCAATTCCTCATATGCAAGTTCAAATTGAAGCTAAGAAAAATTAAAACAAGTCCACAAGAGTCAAGTATGACCTTTAGTACGGTGATACTGGTTGGGTGACACTGAGTCAGTTTTGATTGATAATGACCTTGTATAGGGTTTCTGAGGCTGTAGAATGCCTCATCTTTCTCCCACAGAGTGGCTGGTGGATTCAAACTGCTGACCTTTCATTTAGCAGCTCAACTTGTAACCCACTATGACATTAGGGCTCCACCACACAGAACCACCACCACCACTGACTATGTAAAGGTCTTTCACTATGACTCATGACAAATTATGGATAACATTGTAAAGAATGAAACTTCCAAAACTCTTAATTATTTTATACATAAACTAAGAGGCAGCCTTTCAAACAGAACACAAGGATATTATATGTTTTGAAGTCAGGAAAAGAGTGTGTTAGAGTTATATCCTTTCACCATACTTATTTAATCTGTATGTGAGGCAAATAATCTAAAAAACTGGACTGTATAAAAAAGAACTTAGCATCATAATTGGAGGAAGACTCACTAACAACCTGTAATATACAGATGACACAATCTTGCTTGATGAAAGTGAAGAAGAATTGAAGCACTTACTGATATAGATCAAAGACTACAGTTTTTGTATGGATTGCACATCAACATAAAGAATATTGCTTACAAGTGAGCCAATAATCAACATCGTGATAAACAGAAAAATTGAAGTTGTTAAGAATTTCAATTTATGTGGTTCCACAGTCAATGCCCATTAAAGCAACAGTCAAAAAATCAAACAACATATTGATTGCATTGGGAAAATCTACTGCTAAAGATGTCTTTAAAATGCTAAAAAGCAGAGAAGTCACTTTGAGGCTGATCTGCATGACAAAGCTGGACAATGAATAAGGATGCTGAAGAATCGATGTCTTTGAATCATTGTGTTTGTTAAGAATACAGAATATACAAGGACTGTCAGAAGAATGAACAAATCTGTCTTAGAAAAAGGACCTGAATGTTCCTTAGTAGTAAAGATGGTAAGTCTTCATCTCATGCAATTTGGACATGTTATCAGGAGGGATCAGTCCCTGAAGAATGGCATCATACTTGGTAAAGTACACATTCAATGGAAAAGAAGAGAACTACCAATGGAATAGATTGACACAGTGGCTTCAACAATGGGCTCAAACATAGCAACATTTGTACGAATAACATAGGTCCAACCATTGTCTCATTCTGTTGTACATGGGATTTCTGAGTCAGAACCAACTCAGCAGTACGTAACAACAACAACTAAATCTAGTTGGGTATGATTTACTTTTATATGCTGCCTCCAAAAGCCAGTGAGACCCATAAGGCATAATGCATCTGTTTTAGTTAATGGTGATAGTGGTGGTTATAGGACCTGGAGTCAGTTCCAACTCATAGCAACCTTGCATAGGGTTTCCAAGGCTATAAATCTTTATGAAAGCAGAAAACCTCATCTTTCTCTCATGGAACAGCTGGTATTTTTAGTTGTAGGACAGACCAAATGAAATAATTTATCCATCACCTTAGCAGGAATACCTTGACATGCTTCACACTATGACCCCATAGAAATTTCAATGAGATAGAAAGTGCCTAAATTTTTGTTAGGCTAACTTTTCACCCTCTAGCATTCTGTTGTTTTACCAAGATATAGATTTTCTGAAACTAAATCATTTTGGGAGTAACTGATGGGTTTGAACCACAGATCTTGTGGTAAGCAGTTCTTCATTTAATCCACAGTACATGAATTTCACTCCTTTTCTATTTTGTTTGTGTTTGATCCCAATTTACTCCATAAAGTGGAGAATATGTTTCGGGACTTTAGTTTTCTAGTATCAAATGTGAAGGGAATAAATAGACTCTAATTTAGAACTAGTCTTGTCCAATTGATAGTTGGAAATTCTCTGATTTGAGAATAACTTTTGGGGAAAATAGACAAGACAAAATCAAAAACAGGTTCAAATGAATCAGAAGAAAACAACAACAACAAAAATAAAACAAAGCTAATGCTTTAATGGAACAAAAGCATTGCCACTGAGAAATCTGTACATTTCTAGTCTGAAGGAAGAATTGGAAGAGATGAAGGCAGCAGTTCAGAGCATAAAAAGCTGGACATGACATCCATAGCCTGGGAACTTTAACTCTATGACTATGAGTGATCTGATTTCTTCAGTATCATTCTTGGGTGCTTCTAGTACATACTTCAATGCCTGTGATTGCCCTTAAGTAAAATGTCCATTTTAACAGATTCTATGGATAAAGTATTTATTTATTTCCCAAAATATTTTAATAATATCCAATAACTCTCATAATTCATTTGGATTAGAAAAACTCTTGTTATGTCCCTAAACTCTTAGATAAGAAATATTAAGGCAAATAGAAATATCAGATCCTCACTGCAGTAAGAGATGCCATAGTCCTTAATTTCCCTATTTAAGATCTTATTTAAAATAGAATATATTAGAATGTGATATAAAGTGATCCTAACTTTTATTGCCACCATTAGTCTGTCAGTTTGTCATACTGTGGTGGCTTGTGAGTTGTTGTGATTCTGAAAGCTATGCCACCAGTATTTTAAATACTAGCAGGGTGACCCATGGTGGACAGGTTTCAGATGACTTCCAGATGATGACAGACTAGGAAGAAAGAGTGACTAACTACTTCTGAATACTTAGTCACTGAAAACCTTATGAATAGCAGAAAAACACTTGTCAGATATAGTGCTAGAAAATGAGCCCCTCAGGTTGGAAGGCACTCAAATACAACTGGGGGAGAGTTGCCACATCATATATGTGAATGGAGTAAAGCCAGTGGGATAAAAGCCTGCGGGACCTTCATTTGCTAATGGGCCACAACTCAAAATAAATAGAAACAGCTGTAAACATCCACTGAAAATCAGAACATGGAATGTATGAAGTATGAATCTGGGAAAATTAGAAGTGGTCAAAAATGAAATGGAGCACATAAACATCGATATTTTAGGCATTAGTGAGCTGAAATGGACTAGTATTGGCCATTTTTAATCTGATGACAACATGGTTTACTATGCCGGAAATGATAAATTAAAGAGGAACGGTGTTGCATTCATTGTCAAAAAGAACATATCCAGATCAGTCATGAGGTACAACACTGTCTGTGATAAGATAATATCCACGCGCTTGCAGGGAAGTCCAGTTAATACCACTATTATTCAAATTTATGCACCAAACACTAAAGCCAGTGAGGATGAAATAGAAGAAGTCTACCAACTTCTTCAAAATGAAATTGATCAAACATGGAATCTAGATGTATTAGATCATTAATGGTGATTGGAATACAAAGGTTGGCAGCAAGGGGAAGGATCAGTTGTTGGAAAATATGGTCTTGGTGACAGAACTCATGATGGAAATCACATGATACAATTCTGCAAAATCAATGATTTGTTCATTTCAAATATTTTCTTTAGACAGCAAAGCCCATACACATGGGCCTCACCAGATGGAATACATAGAAATCAAATTGATACATCTGTGGAAAGAGATGATGGAAAAGCTCCATATCATCAATGAGAACATGGCCAGGGCAGACTGTGAAACAGACTATTAATTGCTCTATGCAAATTCAGACTGAAGCCAAAGAACTTGAAAACAAGTCCACGAGAGCCAAAATATGACCTTGAATATATCCCTCCTGAATTTAGGGATCATCTGAAGAAGAGATTTGATACATTAAACACTGAAGATTGAAGACCAGAAGAGTTGTGGGATGACATCAAGAACATCATACATGAAGAAAGCAAAA
>NW_006408804.1:1974997-1977596 GCF_000296735.1 Chrysochloris asiatica
CGAGTAAAGTTTTACTAAAGGTAATACAGAAATGGCTGCAAGCATACATTGACAGAGAACTTCCAGAGGTTCAAGCTGGATTCAGAAGCAGATGTGTAACAAGGGATATCATTACTTATGCCAGATGGATCTTGGATGAAAGCAGAGAATATCAGAAAGATGTTTTCCTGTGGTTTATCGACTACGCAAAAGCTTTCGATTGTGTGGATCATAACAAGCTATGGACAACATTGCAAAGTATGAGTATTGTGGAACACTTTTGCTCGTGAGGAATCTGTACCTGGACCAAGAAGCAGTTGTTCAAACAGAAATGGGAATACTGAATGGTTTAAAATTTAAAAAGGTGTGCGACAATGTTGTATTCTTTCACCATACTTATTCAACCTGTATGCTGGGCAAATAATCCAAGAAGCTGGGTTCTATGAAGAAAAACACAGCATCAGAATTAGAGGAAGACTCATTAATAACCTGTGATATATAGATGATACAACCTTGCTTACTGAAAGTGAAGAGGACTTAAAACATTTACTGATGAAGATCAAAGAGCACAGCCTTTAGTATGGATTACATCTGAAGGTCAAGAAAACAAAAATCCTCACCACTGGACCAATAAACAACATTCTTATCAATAGAGAAAAAAATGAAGTTGTCAAGGACTTCATTCTTCTTGGATCAACTATCAACTCTCGCGGAAGCAACAGTCAAGAGATCAAATAACGTATTACAGTAGGCAAATCTGCTGCAGAAGACCTTTTTAAGTGTTGAAGAGCAAAGATGTCAGCTTGAGGATTAAGGTGCATTTGACCCAAGCCATGGTATTTTCAATAACCTCATATACATGCAAAAGCTGGACAGTGAATAAGGAAGACCGTAGAAGAATTGATGCTTTTGAATTATGGTGTTGGAGGAGAATGTTCAGGGTGCCATAGGCTGCCAAAAGAACCGATAGATCCACTTTGGAAGAAGTGCAGCCAAAGTGCTCCTTGGAGGCCTAGATGGCCAAACTTCGTTTCTCATATTTTGGACATATTATCAGGATGGACCAGTTGCTGGAGAAGGATATCATGTTTGGTAGGTGGAGGGTCAGAGAAAAAGACAAAGACTCCCAATGAGATGGATTGGCCAGGTGGCAGCATGGATGTACTCAAGAGTGGCAACAGTAGTGAGGTTGGCCCAGGATCGGGCAGTGTTTTGTTCTGCTGTGCATCTTTCTCCTGTGGAGCAGCTGGTAGTTTCGAACTGCTGACCTTGCTATTCGTAGTCAGATTTGTAACTGGGTTGTTAGAAGGTAACATTTAGGTAATGTGGGTAACTGAAGAAGTGCTTAGCTTTCTTGTTCCAGATAAAGAAATTTTAGTTCCATTGCAAATTTAGATACATTTAGCACTATCATCAAAACAATGTTACAAAAACAATTTCTAACATAAATTTTGCTTCAATCTCATTACAAATAACTTTATTTTTATGTTTAAAAAATCACTAAGGGTCTGGATGCCATATATTACATTTTCTTTGGGGAATGGTATGCCTTAAACTTATTTTCAAAGTGGGGCTCTGAAAAGATAGATATTAGGATGCTAATTCTTACAAATGCCTAAGGTGTCCTGTGTGAAGACAATGAATATGATGCAGATATTATGATTTTTCTTTAAGAACACAAATATGGTTGTTGCAAACACACAACAAAATTGCACACGAAAACTCAGTATGTTGTTAAATTACACTTATAGAAAGATAGTTGAAAATTTTATTACTCTTTTAGAAAAATACAAGTTATGATTCTGTTAAAGAAGAAAGTTGGCAACATCTGTCATGGAACGACTTTGGATAATTGACATGAAAAGAACTAAAGCCTTAGTATTATCTCCCATATACTTGTCCTGTTAAAAACATATCACATGGACCCATTGTTTAATGCTTAAAAATCAATTACTGTTCCTAAAATAAAATAAAAGGGAGCTTAAAGGGGAGCTTCTTGAGAGCAGGGATTTTGTCTGACATCTTCTGGTAGCCTCCTTTGTACTTATATCTGCACATTTATGTGTACTTAAGCATACTAATTTTAGACTCCATGACACTTTCACCCCCCTCTACTCATATAATTCTGCTTTTACTTCAAAGACATTGTTTCTTTAAACATATCCACTCATATTTTTCTATTATGCCTGACAGGAAATTGATTATTCTCATAGAAAATTGCTTGTACTGCAAAATTAAATGAATTCCCTTGAATAATACAAGAAACGGGTATTGACTGACAAATGGCAATGCAGAAAAGACTTTAGATCAATGAAAAAATTAAAATGTAAGGTTCATAGCTTGATATTGCACTGATTAGAATATATATTATGTGTAAAATGAACTTCAGAAATATTAGGGCTCTTCAGTAACATATACAAAGGAATGACCTTGTAGCTACCAAAACTTCTTAAGAGAAATGAAAATCTGAAGACCTTATTGAGAGGGAGGAGAGAATCACCACCGCCCTTACTCCCAATCACTGCAAAGCATCACCATAGGTAAATGGAAGAAAGAACAATGAATATAAGTTTGAAATAAATGTCCCACTCTCCTATTCTCTCTGTCTCTCTGTCTCTCT
>NW_006408804.1:1977698-2003252 GCF_000296735.1 Chrysochloris asiatica
GTCTCTCTGTCTCTCTCTGTCTCTCTCTGTCTCTCTCTCTCTCTCTCTCTCTCATTTAGTTAATAGCAGTCCCTGGGTGGTGCAAATTCTTAAGTGCTCAACTACTAGTTGAAAAGTTGTGGTTTAAATCCACTCAAAGTTGCCTTAGAAGATTAACCTAGCAATCTGCTTTCAAATCCTTGAGAACTCTACATAACATAGTTCTACTATGTACATGTGGGGGTCACCATGAGTTAAAATGGACTCTATAGCAACTAATAACAGCAACAATAAAAAATCTGAGATTAGAATGTTGTTGTTAAATACCGGGGAGTCAGTTCCGACTCATAACCCTGCACAGGGTTTCTGTGGCTGCATATCTTTACAGGAGCAGAAAGCCTCATATTTATCCCTCAGGACAGCTGGTAGTTTCGAACTGCCAACCTTGAGGTTAGCAGCCCGACTTGCATATAGTGCAGAGTAATTTAAGTAGGGGAAAATGTATACACAGCTTGATAATTCCTTAGGTACAAGACGTGTTTTTCTTTCTTAAGCCAATGATATGAACCATTAATAAGGTCTAGGCATCTCAGTGGACTCCTGGTATGGTGCCATGGGATCAGCATTGGACTGCAAACCATAAGGTTGACAGTTCAAACCCACCAGCTGCTGATCTCTGCAGGGTCACTGTGTGTAGGAACTGACACAAAGCCACTTAACCACAAACACAAAGCCATCTGGGTGTATTTACATGTTGTTTGCCACTTAGTAGTCAGGATTTCTTAGTAATGACCCCATATTGACCTGGTATGACATAAAAAAGAAAGAATACTTACTGTGTTCATACCAAGTTTTCATTATAACAGTTAGTCTCTCTATGCTAACACAAGTACCTACTTTGTACCAGTTGCTGATCTAGGGCCTGGGGTTAGAGTACAGACAAATAGTCCTCTCCTCCCATACACTTTGTATTCTTCAGTTGTGGAAAAATAAGAAACACACAAATAAATATAAAATGTTTGCCAGAAAGAGTTAAATGCCAGGAGGAAAAGAGTAGGGCTAGAATATAAAGGGAGTCCTGGTGTGGTGCTATAGGATAAGCACTGGACTGCTAACCTTAAGGTCAATGGTTCAAAGCTACCGGCCACTCCTTGGAAGCCCTATACAGGGTCTCTATGAGTCAGAAGCACTCAAAGATTCTTGTCAGCAACAACAGAGTATAAAAGGTGATATTGAGGTCTAATTTTATCTGGAAAGATCAAGTAAATTCCCTTTAAGCAGGTAACATTTGAATAGAGAACGTGAAAGTGAAGAGATGATAATTAATAGATACCAATCGCATGTGTATACATATATAAATGCCATGGAGTCAGTTCTGACTCACAGGGACCCTGTACGGGTTTTCTGAGACTGTAAATATTTGTGGGAGCAGAAAGCCTCTTCTGTATCCCAAGGAGAAATTGCTGGACTCAAACCACGGATCTTATGATTTGCAGTCCAGTGCTTATCCTATAGAACTATTGCATTTCCAATATAGATAGATAGATAGATAGATAGATAGATAGATAGATAGATAGATAGAGAAATTCTGGGAGAGAATAAAAATTATAGGTATACTGGGCTGGGTGTTAGCATGGTATAGTCAAGGAACAAAAAACAATTCATGTGACTTAAGTATCTTGTCCCAAAGCAATGATTAGAGATAAAGTCGAAGAGACAGTAATGGGATTATATCATTTTGGGATTTCCAGGAGCTCTGACAGTATCACTATGGGTCGGAATCAACTTGATGGCACTTGACAACAACAACAACAACAACAACAACAAGGAGCTCTGATGTGGTACCCCAGGATAAGTACTGCACTGCTAACTGAAAGATTGGTTGTTCAAACTGACCAGTTACTCCTTGGAAACCCTATACAGGATCTCTATGACACGGAACAGACTTATTAGCATTTAACAACAAATTTCAGATGTTTTTCTGGATGATACTAGAAGGTACTGGAGGCTTGTGAGAATAACAATGGAATGATCTGCCTTGGGTAGCTTTGTGGAAAACAAAAGAAAAGAAAAAAATTTGGAAATATAAGGCACTTCAAGAAGGAAGTAGAAGCTATATACACCCTAGATTCACTGTATGGCCTCTATGTGCCACATCAATAGCCTCCTTTGAAGGCAGGCATGGGGTTGGATTCAGACACTGGGGAGCATCAGCAAAGAACTGAGGTAGAAAAGACAGTCATTTGGGGGATTTATTCTTAAATTTTTCTCCCTAGGGATCTTCCTTCAAGCTGGCAGAGTTCTCAACTTAAGACCGGATTTCTATCAATCAGGCAACTCTCTCAGTCCTATATAACAGCATGCTCCCCTGCCTCTTCAGGTCTGGGGGTCACATTCAGACTATTTATGTTTACTATTTTCTGGGAAGTGTACTTTAACCATTTGATTAGTGACTTGAACTAGGATTGTAGTGGTGCAGCTAGTAAAAAGAGTTCATATTCAAGATACACTATGAAAGTACCATAGGCAAAATTTCTTGTGTTATGTGTGAAAAAGAGAGAAATTAAAAGGAATATTGGAAAACGAGATCAAAGGAAGCTCATCCAAATGCTGCTGAGCTGGTTCAGAGTCATAGCGACCCTGTATAGGGTATCCAAGGAACAGCTGGTGAGCTGGAACCACCAACCTTGGGGTTCAAAGTGACTTTGCAGTCCAGCACATTAACCCACAGTGCCACATCAGACTCTCTCACTCTCTATCTATAGATATCTATAGATAGATATAGATATAGATTTATAGGTAGATATCTTTAGATATCTCTATCTATCTATATAGACAGAGTCCAGGTGTGATGCTGTGGGATAAAACACTGGACCACATGGTCAGTTGGAACCACTAAGTTGGTTGTTCAAACTCACCAACTCTCCTTGGAAACCCAATAAAGGGTCACTATGAGTCAGAACAGACTGGATAGCACTTAACAACAACAAACCCAATATAAGGTTTATGCGTTGTTATGTTATGTTATGTTATGCGTTGGAGATGATGCGACAGCACCTAACAACAATACAGATAGAGATGGCAATAGAGAGAGAGATAAAGATAGAGATACATACACACACAGACATGAATGTAAGTCAAAAAGTATTCCTATTAGAGTTCCAGGTTTATTTTGAAGCAAAACATGTTCATACATCTCTGTGCAATCGGTGAATGGTTGTAGACAAGGTCATTTAGCAATACTAATACATTTGTCTTAGCTTTGTTTTGTTGTTGTTAAGTGCTGTCGAGTTGGTTCTGACTCATATCAACCCTGACTCATTTCCGAGGAGCAGCTGCTGGGTTTGAACTGCTGACCTTCTGGTTTCCCATCCAGTGTTAATCCTACAGCATCACACGAGTAGTCCTTAGATTTGCTAGGTACTTAAAGAAAAAAGAAAAAGAAAAAAAATTAATTTATTTTTTGCCATGGAAAAAAAGTAATTTTAAGGTCAGTGTAATATCAAATTTTGTAACAAATTTCAAATGGATGTCTTCCTAATCATTAAAGCTTTGCAACAAGTTTATAGGAATGCTTCCTTGCATAAACCAACAGTTTTAAGATAGATCAAGTGTTTTAAGGAAGGTGGGGAAGATCTCAACAATGAACTAAAGGCAGAAAGGCATAGCTGCTGTTGTTGTTAAATGCTATCAGGTCAGTTCCGACTCATAGCGACCCTGTATAGGGGTTCCAAGGAGTGGCTGGTGAGATTGAACCGCCAATCTTGTGGTTCAAACCGACTTTGCATTCTAGTGCATTAGCCCAGGGTGCCACACCAGGACTCCTTTAAAAAAGTCACGTGATATTTTTGCCATGGAAAAAAAATAATTTTGCGGTCAGGGTAATATCTAATTTTTTAAAATAAAACTGAAGTGCATGAGTTCCTAATCATTAAAGCTTGGCAGCACGCTTATAGAAATGTTGCTATCCATAAAACAAGTGTTTTATGGAAGATCTCAACAGTGAATTTAAGATAGAAAGGCAGAGAGGTCTGCTCAGTGTATTACAACTGTGTTTGGAATTACAAATGGGTACCCTTGATAGCCACCACTAATCAGTCAGTTTGTCTTACTGCAATGACTTAGATGTTGATGTGATGCTGGAAGCTATGCCAACGCTATCTTCAATACCAGCAGAGCTACCCATGGCAGAAAGGTTTCAGCTAAGCTTTCAAACTAGGACAAACTAGGAAGAAAGAGAGGTAGACTAGTTCTGCAGTGTTAGCCATACAAAGAGCAGAAGAATTTTATCTGATATAGTGCCAGAAGATGAACCCCTAAGGGAGGAACACACTCACAATACGAATGGGGAAAAGCTGCTTCCTCAAAGTAGAGTTGACATTAAAAACATGGATGGAGCAAAGCATCTGAGGCTTTTCTTTGCTTATGGGGCACAACTGAAAATAAGAAGAAACTGCCGCAAATATTCATTAGTAAACAAAATGTGAAGTGCATGAAGTATGGATCTAGGAAAATTGGGAGATGTCAAAAATGAATCATAATGCAATAAGGATCAATATTCTTCTAGGCATTAGTGAGTTTAAATGGACTTGTACTGGCCATTTTGAATCAGATAATCATATGAAACAGTACATTGACAGGGAACTGTCAGAGGCTCAAGCCAGATGTAAATGAGGATGGAAAATGAGGGATATCTTTGCTGGTACCACATGGCTCTTGACTGAAAGCAGACAAAGCCAGAAAGATGTTTACCTATGCTTTATTGACTATGCAAAGGCTTTCAGTTGTGTTGATCATGACAAGTTATAAACAACATAGCAGAAAATGAGAATTCCGGACCATTTAATTATGCTCAAGAGGCAGTTGTTTGAGCAGAACAAGGGAATACAGAGTGTTTTAAAATTAGGAAAGGTGTGCACCAAAGTTGTATTATTTCACCATACTTATTCAATCTGTATGCTGATCAAATAATCAGAGAATCTGGATTATATGAAGAAAAATGTGGCATCAGGATAGAAGGAAGACCTGCAAGATGCAGAAGATATAACTTTGCTTGCTGAAAGTGAAGAGGGATTAAATACTTACTTATGAAGATTAAAGAGCACAGTTTTTGGTATGGGTTGTAAACTAAACAAATATCCACATAACTAACATCATGGTAAATAAAGAAAAAAATGAAGTTGTCAAAGACTTAATTTTCCTTGGATCAACTATCAACACTCATGCAAGCAGCAGTAGAGAAATCTAACAATGTATTGCATTAGGCAAATCTGCTGCACAAGACCGCTTTAAAGTGTTCAAGAGCAAAGATGTCAGTTTGAGGACTAAAGTGCATCTGACCCAAGCCATGGCATTTTCAATAACCTCATATGCCTGTGAAAGTTGGACAAGGAATAAAGAAAACTGTAGAAGATGTATCCGAATTATGGTGTTGGAGGAAAATATTAAAAGTACCATGGACAGTCTGTCGAAAGAACAAACAAATCTGTCTTGGAGGAAGTACAATCAGGATGCTCCTTAGAAGCCAGGAGAGGCAGACTTCCTCTCTCATACTTCAGACATATTATCAGGAGGGACCAGTCCCTGCAGAGGGACATCATGCTTCGTAAAGTGGAGGGTCATTAAAAAATACGAAGACCTCCAATGAGATGGATTAGCACAGTGGCAGTGACAATGGGTTCAGACATAGCAACAATTGTAAGGTTGATGCAGGACTGGGCATTCTATTGTGCATGGGTCTCTATGAGTCTGTACCAATTCAAGGGTTTCTAACAACAACAACAATCATATGGCTTACTAGGCTGGGAATGACACATAGAAGGGGAATGTCATCGTATCATTAAAAAGAGCATTTCACAATCTATTTTGAAATATAGTTCTATCTATGATAGGATAATATCTATACACTTACAAGGAAAATCAGTTTATACCAGTATTGTTTAAATTTACACACGAACCACTAAAACCAAAAATGATGAAATCTCAGAATTCTATCAACTTCTTCAGTCTGAAAGTGATTAAGATGCATTGATAATTATTGGTCTTTAGAATGCGAAAGTCAGAAACAAAGAGTAGTTTATTTGTCAGTAGTTGGAAAATATGACCTTGGTGACAGAAATGATGCTGGAGATAGAATGACAAAATTTTCAAGACCAACAACTTATTAATTGCAAATACCTTTTTCAACAATATAAATGGAGACTAAATATATAGACCTCACCAGATCTATGTACACAAAAATCAAATGAACTACATTCGTAGGAAGAAATGATGGAGAAGCACAATTGTTGTTGTTAAGTACCGTGGAGTCAGTTTCGACTCATAGTGACTCTGCACAGGGTTTCTGAGGCTGTAAATCTTTATAGGAACAGAACACCTCATCTTTCTTCCACGGAACCACTGGTAGTTTCGAACTGCTGGCTTTGTGGTTAGCAGCCCGATTCATAACCACTATGCTACCAATAGCATAGGTCAAAACAAGGCCAAGGGCAGACTTTGGGACAGACCATCAATTTACTCTTATGCAAGTTAATGCTGAAACAGAAGAAAATGAAAATAAATCCATGAGAGGCAAAATATGACTTTAAGCATATCCCACCTAGATTTAAAGACTATATAAAGAATAGATTTGGTGCATTTGACACTAGTGACAAAAGACCAGAATAGTTATGGGATGACATCAAGGATATCATACAGGAAGAAATCAGTAAGTCATTAAATTGACAGAAAAGAAAGAAAAAGCTAAAATGAATGTCAAATGAGACTCTGAAACTTGCTCTTGAACATAGAGAAGCTAAAACAACTAGAAAAATCAGGAAATAAAAGAGATGAACAGAAAATTTGAAAGGGCAGTTTGAGAAGAAAAGTCAAGTATTATAATGAAATATGCAGAGCCCTGGAATTAGGAAGCCAAAGATAAGAACAAGTTCTGCATTTCTCAAAATGAAATAAATGAATAAAATAATTCAAACCTCCACTTACAATAATCAAAGATTTTATGGGAAAAATATTTAATGACTCAGGACACATCAAAAGAAAATGTAAAGAATACAGAGACACAGTATTAAAGAGAAATTGGTAGATGTTTAATCATTTCAAGAGGTAGTATATGATCAAGAACCAATGGTATTGAAGGAAGAAGTCCAAACTGCACAGAAGGCATTAAAAAAAAAACAAGGCTCAAGGAATTGATGGAATACAATTGGAAATCTTTCAACAAACTAATGCAGCACTAGAGGCACTCACTCATCCATGCGAAGAAATGTGGAAGAGACATACCTGGCCAACCGATTGGAAGAGATCCGTATCTGTGTCCATTCCCAAAAAAAGTGACAGAATGAATGCAAAAATCATTGAACATTGTCATTAATATCACACTTCAGTAAAATTTTGCTGAAGATAATTCAAAAATTGCTGTTACAGTACATCGACATGGAACTGCCAAAAATTCAAGCCGGATTCAGAAGAGTGTTATAATTGGAATGAGCATTATCATTACTGATATCAGATGGATCTTGGCTGAAAGCAGAGAATACCAGAAAGATGTTTACTTGTGCTATATTTACAGTGTAAAGGCATTCGATTGCATGAATCACAAGAAACTATGAATAACTGTGTAAAGAATGGGTATTACATACTGTCATGGAATTTTCAATTACTTCACATGCTTGTGAAAATTGGTCCATAGAAAAATCAATGCATTTTAGTTACTATGTTGGTAGAATATTGAAAGTAGCATGTACTGTCCGAAAAGCAAACAAATTTGTCTTGGAAGTACAGCCAGAATATTTGTTTAGAACAAGGATAGTTAGATTTCATGTCACATGCTTTACACATGTTGTCAGAAAGACCAAACCCTGGAGAAGGATATCATGCTGGATACAGTGGAGGGTCAAAACAACAAGATAGACCCTCAACGAGATGGATTGATACAGTGACAACAATAATGCACTCACACATAGCAACAATTGTGAAAATGAGGAGGAATCAGCAGTGTTTCTTTTTGTTGTACACAGGGTCACTATGAGAAGGCACAGATGGACGACAACCTTCTTGATTAATTTTCTCAAAAAACTATGTTGGTAAGAAAAAGACTAAGAAAACAGCACCGAGGTGCTGCAGGATAATTCACTGGACCACAAGATCAGTTTGAACCAAAAGGTTAGTGGTTCAAACTTACCAGCCACTCCTTAGACACCCTATACCTGGTTGCTATAAGTGGGAAGTAACTTGATGGTACTAAACAACAATGTACCTGCTCATTCTTTTAGATTACCAAAGTCTGTCTTACAAGAATTTCAGTGGGAAACTTTATTCTGTCTAATCTATAGGCCTGATCTTTCCCTTGTAGTTTTTTATTGTAAAAATTCAAAGAAGATTTAAAAGTACCACAATTTGTGTCCTTAAGGATGCAAAAACTGGGTTGTTTTGTTTTGTTTTTATGTTTTTTGTTTTAGTGTTAGTCCAAAAGTGCAGAATTCTTCAAAGAAGGGTTGTTTTTATTATCTTTAGGTGCCATTGAATTGGTTGTGACTCATAGAAACCCTATGCACAATAGAACAAAACACTGCCTTGTCCTGCACAGACTTCATAATCATTGCTATGTTTGGGCCCATGGCAGCTGCCACTATGTCAGTCCCGCTAGATGGGAGACTTCCTCTTTTTCAATGACCCTCAACTTTACCAAACATGATATCCTTCTCCAGAGACTGCTTCCTCCTGATAATGTGTCCGAAGTATGAGAGACAAAGTCTGGCCATCCTAGTTTCCAAAGAACACTCTGGCTGTACTTCTTTCAACACAGATTGGTTTGTTCTTTCGGCAGTCCATGGTATTTTTAATATTCTCCTCCCACACCATAATTCAAATGCATCAATTATTCTACAGTCTTCCTTATTCACTGTCAAACTTTTACATGCATATTAGGATATTGAAAGTATCATGGCTTGAGTCAGGTGCATTTTAGTCCTCAAACTGATATTTTTGCTCTTGAACATTTTTAAATAGGTCTTGTTCAGCATATTTGCCTAATGCAATATGTTGTTTGATTTCTTTGACGACTGTTTCCATGAGTGTTAATGGGTAACCTGAGAAAAAGTGTTTGACAACTTCAAACTTTTCTCCATTTATATGGATGTTATTGATTGGTCCAGTGGTATTTGTTTATTTTACATTGTTGTTTGTTTTACATTGAGGTGCAACCTATACGGAAAACTGTGGTCTTTGGTCTTCATCAGCAAGTATTTTAAGTCCTCTTCATTTTCAGCAAGCAAAGTTGTATCAGCAAAGTTGTTTCAGCAAGCAAAGTTGTATCAACCTACAAACTGCAGGTTACTAATGAGTCTTTCTCCAGTCCTGATGCCACACTTTGATTCATATAATCGAGCTTTTCAGATAATGTGCTCAGCATACTGATTAAATAAGTATGGTGAAAAATACAACCCTGCCACACATCTTTCCTAATTTTAAGCCTTTCAGTGTTCCCTTGTTCTGTTCGAACAACTGCTTCTTGGTCTATGTACAGGTGCCTCAAAAGCAAAATTAAGTGTTCCAGAATACTCGTTCTGCAATGTTGTCCATAGCTTGTCATAATCCACACAATAGAAAGCCTCTGCATAGTCAATAAAGCACAGGTAAACACCTTTCTGGTATTAGCTGCTTTCAGCTAAGATCCTTCTGATAGCAGCAATGATATCCCTCATTCCAGGTCCTCTACTGAATCTGGCTTGAACTTCTGGAAGTTCTCTGTTAATTTACAGTCACAGACATTTTTAAATTATCTTTAGAAAAAATTTACTTGCATGTGATATTAGTGATATTGTCCAATGATTTCCATGTTCTGTTGGGTCACCTCTCTTTGGAATAGGTACAAATATGGATCTCCTCCAGTGTCTTGGCCAAATAGTTTTCTTCCAAATTTCTTGTCATAGATGAGTGAGTGCCTCCAGTGCTGCATCAGTTTGTTGAAAGAGCTCAGTTTGCATTACATCAATTTCCGGAGCCTTGTTCTTTGCCAATAACTTCAATGCACATTGGACTTCTTCCTTTAATATAACTGACTCTTGATTACATGCTACCTCTTGAAATGGTTGAACATCAACTATTTTTTTTTTGGTACAGTGAATTTGTATATTCCTTCTATCTTCTTCTGATGCTTTCTGCTTTATTCAATATTCTCCATATAGAATCCTTCAATATTGCAAGTCCAGGCTTGATTTTTTTTTCTTTAGTTTCCTCAGTTTGATAAATATTGAGTATGTTCTTCCCTTTTCGATTTCTAACTCCAGGTTTTTGCATGTTTTGTTGTAATATTTGACTTTGTCTTCTTGAGATGCCTTTTGAAATTTTCTAGTCAGCTCTTTTACCTCCTTACTTCTACCATTTGCTTTGGCATCTCTACACTGGAGAACAAGTTTCAGAGTCTCTTCTGGCATCCATTTTGGTCTTTTCCTTCTTTCTTTTCTTCTTAATGACTTTTTGCTTTCTTCCTTTATGATGCTATTGAAGGCATCCCACAACTCTTCTGTTGTTAGATGATCCTTGTCTAATGCATCAAATTTGTTCTTGAGATGATCACTAAATTTGGTGGGAAATGTTCAAGTTCATATTTTTGGTCTCGTGAACTTATTTTAATTTTCTTTAGCTTCAGCCTGAACGTGCATATGAACAATTGATGATGTGTTCCACAGTCTCCTCCTGGCCTTGTTTTGGCTGATGATATGGAGCTTTTGTACCATCTCTTTCCATAGATGTAATCAATTTTATTTCTATCTATTCCATCTGGTGAGGTCCATATGTGTATGAAAAAAGTATTTTCAATGAACAAGTCATTGATTGTCCAAAATTCTATCATGAGAATAATTTCTGTTATTATCTCCAGAATAATATCTGTTTCTATCTCCAGAATAATTTCTGTTACTAAGGTGATATTTTCCAACTACAGATCCTCCCTCTTTGTTTCCAACCTTTGCATTTCAATCACCAGTACAATGCACCTATATTGTATGTTTGATCATTTTTAGACTGAAGAAGTTGGTAGAATACTTTGGCTTCATTGTCACTGGCTTTAGTGTGTGGTACACAAATTTGAATAATAGTGATATTAACTGGTCTTCCTTATAGGCATATGGATAGTATCTTATCACATTGTACTTCAAGACAGATCTTGATATGTTCTTTTTGATGATGAATGCAATACCATTCCTCCACAAATTGTCATTCCAGGCATAGTAAACCATATGATTCTCAGATTCAAAATGGTCTATACCAGTAATTTCACCTTACTGATGCCTAGAACACTGATGTCTATGTATCTCATTTCATTTTTGACAATTTCTTAGATTCATTCATCGTACAATCCATGTTCTGATTATTAATGGATGTTTATTGCTGGTTCTCTTCATTTTGTGTTATGTCCCATCAGCAAATGAAAGTCCTGAAGGCTTTACTTCATTGGCATTATTATAGTCAACTCTTACTTTGACCCAGTCATATTTTGAGTGCCTTTTTTCCTGAGGGGATCTTCTTCCTGCACGAGATCTGACAGTATTCTGGTTGTCTGCATTATGTTTTTTTATTCAGTATTCTGGTACTGATACTGTTCTACTGCTATTCATAAGGTTTTCTGTAACTAAATATTCAAAAACAGTCTGTCTCTCCTTCTTCCTAGTAGTTCTTCATTTGGAAGCTAAGCTGACATCTGTCTACCATGGAGGAACCTGCTGGTATTTAAAATACCCGTGGCATAGCTTTCAGAATCACAGCAACTCACAAGCCACCACAGTGTGGCAAACTGACAGATGCATAGTGGCAAGAAGGGTTAGAGAATGAAAATACCACCTTCAGGAGTTTATAGACCTAAATGGAAGATGTTGAGAAACAAAAGCTTCACATGTTGATGTTTCTGGTTAACAAAGATTTCTATTATTTTGTAGTAAACGCTTTTTCTTATCTCATGTATTTGTATGTGTGTAATGAGGCTTTCTACTCCCGTAAAGATTTACACCCTCGGAAACCCTGTACAGGGTCGCTATGGGTCGGAACCGACTCAACGGCACTTAACAACAACAACAACATATACAATTTTATATTAACTTTATTTCTTTCTCTGGTGACATGAGTTCATTCTTTTCATTAAGCCATTTTCTGTCACATGTCACTTATCATTCTTTTTATGAAACTTAATGTAGTGGGGAGAAATAAAATGGGGCATCAGAAACTGATATTTTACTTATATTTAGTATCTTCATTCATGTATACAACAGACTTTATTTTTCTCCTTTGTTTCTACGAATCTTTTTCTATACCAGAGCCATCATATGCAGATATAAATAAGGTTAACAATATAATTTTACTGTTCATATTCCTCAAAATCTTATACCATTTTGAGTTTGAGCTTCATTCTATGAATTTGTATTCAGTGAATTAGAAAATTAGACTTCAAAAGTAGAACCTGTATCCTTTTGGCTAATGTCAGTCTTATGCTTGTCAGAAGAGAATTTGTTCTTATAAAGCTAAATTTACAACACCAAAAAAATGGGATACAGATCTTCATTGACAAATTCATGCTGCTAACAAGTATGCCTGCGGAAATCATGTAAGATATTGTTAAAAAGAATGTGATGTAGCTGTCAGCCTGCTTATAGTAAAAAAAAGACAGAGAGAGAGAGAGAATAGGATGTATGATGAGCCCTCACATTAAAATGAACACTGTATGTCTTACCCTCAAATGACATTTACTAAAGATGCTTTGCAGGAGTATTTGACATCAAAAATGACATCTAAAAAAGAGAAACATGAGGGCTGCATGAAATGTAAGGGGACTATCAAAGAAATGAAGAGATGGATGTAATCATTTCTTTTCACAATATTCTAAGGAACCTGTTCCTCTCCTCTGTTTTACCTCATCTCGACTAGTACAGAACCAGGGTAGAAATCCTAATAAAGAAGCTGCACAGAAATAGGCATCCAGAATTGATTTCTCTCCCCACTGCATTGAATTTCAATTATCCAACCACCACTATAGGAGTGTGATTTTCCAACGGAAATTTCACTAAGTATGCCAGGGGAATACTGGGTAAAGTGGAGAATGGAACATCATTCTGAACCTTTATCACTTAAAACAAATACACAGACAAAGAAAGATGAAAGCAGTTCAACACTTACACTCCCTTGAGAAGAAAACTGAGGACCTGGCTGTCATTGGAAATACCACCTAAGAGCACACAAAATAAATGAAAGGATGGAGGCTTTCCTGTGGAAGCCAATGTCTCCCAGATTCAAAAGGTACACCAGACATACTGCCCTTGAAGCACCACATAAAAGGCTGACATGTGAAAGGTCAGCTCAATGACAGCAGGGATAAGGCTTGAGAGCCTGGAGTGTCAGAGCAGATTTAGAATATCTGAATTTCCAGGATTACTGACTGTGACTTTGTTATGCCTCCTGTTTTCAGTGAACCTTTTTGCCCTTTTTTGTAAGCAAAAGCATATCTTTCAAGCCCTACAGGATCTGTCACATGACAGCACAGGAGTTAGGATCGTGAACTATGGCATCAGATATACAAGAACTCTAGTCCTAGCTCTGACATTTGCTAGCTCAGTGAACTGGGTCAATACAATCAACTATTCGGAACCTCAATTTCTTTATGTGTGAGTCCCTGTGTGGCACAAACAATTAAGCACTCAGCTACTAATTTCAGCACATGGCTACCAACTGAAAGATTGGTGATTCCAACTTATTAGGGTCACCTCAGAAGAAACACTTGGTGAGCTGGTTCTGAAGTCACAGATACGAAAACACCATAGAGCACAAATTGTTCTGACTAAATTATGCAGAGTTACCATCCGTTGGAATTGTGTCCAAGGCAACTTTTTTTTTTTTTTTTTTTTTAATTTCCTACTCTATAGTAATATTACATCTATTGGCAACAGACAGAACTAAGTAGTGGGGTTAAATCTATAGACATTTTAGTATTTGAAAAGTTAACTTTATATTTTTAGTATTGAGGTCATTAAACATGGGCTATCCTAAACTGAGGAGCAATCTTTCAGACCATTATTTGGCTAGTGGTACCATTGTCATGAACACAGTATCTAGAGTAGCAAATTTCAAGTAGTTTGCAAAAAGATACTTGTGTGAAGTCTTGTGTATGCAAGGGAACATACTTGTGTATGCAAGGGAACAACTTGTGTATGCAAGGGAAAAACTCAGGGGCACTTAAAAATATCTATTCTCTTTGGGGAAATATCATCATCAGTAAAGATTTACTAGGCACCAGCAATATTCAGAGAAATATGTTGGGTGCTAGGATCCAACCCTCTTCAAGGTCCATCAGGAGATGGGCATCTAATTAACTCTGAATTACAACCATCACCACCAACACTACACTTCCACCACCTACCCCAATCCCCCAGGAACATGATTTTTCTTGTTAGGTGCCATTGAGTTGATATCAACTCAGTCACTTTATGCACAACCGAACGAAATGCTACCTGTTCCTACACCAACCTCACAATGGTTGCTATGCTCGAGCCCACTGTTGCTGCCACTATACCAAGCCATCTCCTTGGAGGTCTTCCTCTTTTTCAATGACCCTCAATGTTACCAAACATTATGTCCTTCTCCAGGAACTGGTCCCTTCTATATATTTGAATTATGAGAGACAAAATCTGGCCACCTGGTTTCAAAGGAGCATTCTGGCTGTAATTCTTCCAACACAGATTTGCCTGTTCTTCAGGTGGTCAGTCCATGGTACATTCAATATTATTTTCCAAAACTATAACTCAAATGCCTCAATTCTTCTAGGTCTTCCTCATTCATTGTCCAACTTTCACATGGTTTGAGGCAGGCACATTTCAGTCCTCGAACTGACATCTTTGCTACAGAACACTTTAAAGAGGTCTTGTGCAGCAGATTTGCATCAGGCAAATCTGCTGAACAAGATTGATTCTTTTGACTGCTGCTTTCATAAGTGATGATGGTTGATTCAAGCAAAATGAAATCTTTGACAACTTCTATCTTTTCTTCATTTACATTGATGTTATTTACTGGTGCATTTGCAAGGATCTTTGTTTTCTTTACATTGAAGTGCCACCCATACCAAAGATTGTGATCTTCGATCTTCAACAGTATTTCAAGTCCTCTTCACTTTCACAACGCAAGGTTGTATCATATGCATTTCACTAATTTTTAATGAGTTTCGCTTCAAACCTGATGCTATGTTATTCTTCCTATAATCCTGACACTCAGATTATTTGCTAAGCATACAGACTGAATAAGTATGCTTAACAATTCAACCCTGGCACACACTTTTACTGCTTTTAAACCATTCAGTGGTCTGTTGTTCTGTTCAAATAACTACCTCTTGGTCTATGTACAAGTAGCTCATTAGCACAATGAAGTGCTCTGAAATATTCATTCTTTGCAATGTCATCCATAACTTTGTGTAGTCAGTAAAGCACAGCTAAACATCTTCCTAGTATTCTCTAATTTCAGCCAAAATCAATGATATCCCTCCTTACATGTCCCCATTTGAATCAGGCATGAACTTTTGGCAACCCCCTGCCAGTGTACTGCTGCAACCATTTTTTATTTATCTTTAGAATTTTACTTGTATGTGATATTAATGATATCCTCCTATGATTTTCACATTCCTCTGGGTTGTGTCTCTTTGGAATGGACACAAATATGGATTTCTTCCAATCTGTTGGCCAGGTAGCTGTCTTCCAAATTTCTTGGCATAGATGAGTGAGTGCCTCCAGTGCTGCATCAGTTTGCTGAAAGATTTCAATTTGTATTCAATCAATTCCTGGAGCCTTGTTCTTTTCCAATGCCTTCAGTACACCTTGGACTTCTTCCTTCAGTATCTTTGGCTCTTCATCATATGCTATCTCTCTTGAAATGATTGAACATGAACTATTTATTTTTGGTACAATGACTCTATGCATTCCTTCCATCTTCTTTTGATGCTTTCTGCATCATTCAATATTATGCCCACAGAATTCTTCAATACTGCAAGCCCAGGCTTGATTTTTTTTTTCCAGTTTTTTTTTTCAGTTAGAGAAATGCTGAGCATGTCCTTTCCTTTTGGTTTTCTAATTCCAGCTCTTTGCACTTTTCATCAGAATATTTGACTTTGCCTTCTCAAACTGCCCCTTGAAAATTTCCATTCAGCTCTTTTATCTCCTCGTTTACCATCTGCTTTAGCGACTTTACGCTGGAGAGCAAGTCTCAGAGTCTTTTCTGTCATCCGTTTTGGTCTTTTCCTTCTTTCTTGTCTTCTTAATGACCTTTTGCTTTCTTCCTTTATGATGTTCTTGATTTCATCCCACATCTCTTCTGGTTGTTGGTGATTCTTATCTAATTCATACTTGTCCAAGATCATTGCTCTTAAGATGACCTCTAAACTCAGATGGGATATGTTCAAGGTCATATTTTGGCTCTCATGGACTTGTTTTAATTTTCTTAAGCTTCAGCATGAATGTGGATTTAAACAGTTGATGGTCTATTCCATAGTCTGCCCCTAGTATTGTTTTGGCAGATGATAGAGAGCTTTTCCACCATTGCTTTCCACAGATGTAGTCAATTTGAATTCTGTATATTCTACCTGGTGAAGTCCATGTATATAGTCATCTTTTATGCTGTTTAAAAAAGGGTATTTACATTGAAGATGTCATTGGTCTTGCAAAATTCTATCATGCAATCTCCAGCATCATTTCTATCACCACAGCCATAATTTCCAACTACTGATCATTCCTTTTTGTCTCCAACCTTTATATTCTAGTTGCCAGAACCAGTAATTACCAATACATCTTGATTGCTTGTTTGATCAATTTCAGATGGAAGAGGTTGTTGTTGGTGGTGGTGGTTATGTGCTGTGGAGTTGATTCCAACTCATATCAACCCTGCATAGGGTTTCCAAGGCTGTATGTCTTTACAAGAGCAGAAAGCCTCATCTTTCTCCCATGGAAGTTTCGAACTGCTGACCTTGAGGTTGAATACAGTGGTTTTAAGTGGTCTTCCTTGTAGGCGCATTGATATGATCCTATCACAGACTGCATTGTCTTTCAAGACAGATTTCAAAGTGTTCATTGTGATGATGAGTGGGACATCATTCTCTTCAATTTGTCATTCCCATTCCAGGCATAGTAAATCACGTGATTGTCAGATTCAAATTGACCAATGCCACCAGTCAATTTCAGCTCACTAACACCTAGGATATCTACTTTATTTTTGACAACTTCCAATTTTCTTAGATTCATATTTTGTACATTCAATGTTCCAACTATTAATGACTGTTTACAAGAACATACACACAATTTTTTTTATTTTTTTATTAAATTATAAGTAGGTATGACAACATCAGGGAGTCCTGTTGGTACAGTGGTTGATTGCTTGCAGCTTAATGAAAGGTCAGCAATTGGAGCCCACCAGCTCCAGGAAAGACTTGTCAATCTGCTCCTGTAAATATTTCAGCTTATTATACCCTATAGAACAGTTGCTATGATTCTGAATCTACTTAATAGTTTACAACAAAAATAACTACAATAATAATAACTTACAACAATAATTAATTACAATGTTGTAAGAAAGATGACTAAGAAACTTTGTTGAATTTTAAGAATGCTGCTGACTAGTTTTAAAAAATGTCCTCTTGCCTTTTGCCAGTCGCGGCAGTCGCCGAGCTATCTCCATGAAGGCCTCGGGCACACTTCGCGTGTACAAGGTGGTGCGGCGCTGCCTGTCCACCCCCAAGTGTAAGACTCCAGCACTTTACCGAAAGCGTATCTTCGCTCCTAATCACGTCATCGTCAAGTCCCGCTTCTGGTACTTTGTGTCACAGCTGAAAAAAATGAATAAGTCTTCCAGGGAGATCGTGTACTGTGGGCAGGTATTCGAAAAGTCCTCACTGCGGGTGAAGAACTTCGGCATCTGGCTGCGCTACGACTCCCAACATGCACCAGGAGTACCGTTACCGGGACCTAACCACCGCGAGTGCCGTCACCCAGAGACTGGACTCTTGGCACCGCGCCCGCGTCCATTCTATCCAGATCATGAAAGTGGAGGAGATTGCAGCCAACAAGTGCCGCAGGTCTGCAGTCAAGCAGTTCTAGGATTCCAAGATCAAGTTCCCGCTGCCCCACCGGGTCCTGTGTCGCCAGCCCAAGCTTCGCTTCACCACCAAGTGGCCCAACACCTTCTTCTAGGCACAACCCCTGCCCCCACCCCTGGTCTGCCCAATAAACGCCTCATGGGAATGACAAAAAAGAAAAACAAAAAAAACTGTCCTCTTTACAAAGTCCCTAGGATAAAACTTTGTCTATTTTACTCATAATAGTTATAACTATCATAGAATTTAATTTTTTTTTCTATCAAGTGGACTTTCTGTCTTTTGTTAAATGGCAAGTATTCCTTATTTGCAATTTGTTTCTGGAATATGTAGCACTAAATTTATGGGCCAATTATGGTAAATATGTAGGACACAATGATACTCATTTTATCGGCTTGTGATATTTCATGCAATTTTGAAATTTTCCTGAAATATGTTCTAAAACAAACAGAAGTGCAACTAAATATCTAATAAATTTATTCTGAATGTTTTTACAACATAGCCTTGGGGAAAAGAAAATGGCTGATACTGTTGCTAAGTTTAATGAACTAGTGTGGATACATTCACTCTTTTAAATTTGAATATGATGAAAGTATGGTTTTGTTGCTATTAGGTACTGTTAAGTCAGTCCCTACTCCTAGCATCCTATGTACCACAGAATGAAACAATGCACATTTCTTCGCCATCCTCACAATCATTGTTACACTAGAACACTTGTTGCTACCACTATGCTAATTCTACTCATTATAGGTCTTCCTCTTTTTCACTGAACCTCTACTTTACCAAGCATAATGTCCCTCTCCAGGGACTGGTCTCTCCTAATACTATGTTCAAATTATGAAGGAAAGTCTCGTCATACATACTTCTAAGGAGCATTCTGACTGCATTTATTCCAATATAGATTTGTTTGTTCTTCTGGCAGTCCAGGGTATTTGCAGTATTCTTCTCCAACTCCATAGCTCAAATACATTAATTCTTTTATTGTTTTCCTTTTTCATTGTCTAACTTTCAAACGCTTATGAGGCTATCAAAAATAACATGGCTCATGTCAGGCACATGGAACTTAATTTTCAAAGTGATATCTTTGCTCTTGAATGCTTTAAAGAGGACTAGTGCAATAGATTTGCCTAGTGCAATATGTCAGTTGACTTCTTGATTGCTGTCTTCATGAGGGCTGATACAGATCCAAGCAAAATGAAGTCCTT
The DNA here is from genome assembly GCF_000296735.1 of Chrysochloris asiatica. Classification (NCBI taxonomy): domain Eukaryota; kingdom Metazoa; phylum Chordata; class Mammalia; order Afrosoricida; family Chrysochloridae; genus Chrysochloris; species Chrysochloris asiatica. The sequence continues at coordinate 1,996,992 of NW_006408804.1, forward strand.
GCCAACCTCAAACTTTTCTCCATTTGTCATGATGTTCATTGGTCCACTTATGTGGATGTTTGACTTTTTCAAATTAAGATGCAATCCTTACTGAAGGTTATAGTCTTTGATCTTCATCAGTAAGTATTTCAAGTCATCTTCACTGTCAGTAAGCAAGGTGTTTCGACTGCATATTGCAGTTGTTAATGAATCTTCCTCCAATCCTGATGCCATGCTTTTCTTCATATAATCCAGTTTCTCAGATTATTTGCTCAGCATACAGCTTGAGTAAATATGGTGAAAGAAAACAGCTCTGGCATACATCTTTCCTGATTCAAAACCATTCAGAATTCCATTGTTCTGTTTGAAAGACTGCCTCTTGGTATATGTACAGATTCCTCCTGAGCACAATCAAGTATTTTGGAATTACCATTCTTTACAATGTTATCTATTGCATGTCATGATCCACTCACTCAAAAACCTTTTGCATAGTACAGAAAACACAACTAAACATCTTTCTGATATTCTATGCTTTCAGAGTGATCCATCTGATTTCAGCAATGATATCTCTCATTCCACATCCTCTTCTGAATCCAGCTTGAGTTTCTGGATTCTGGATGTATCGTTGCAACCATTTAAGAATTATCCAGCAAAATTTTACTTGCATTTCTGCCTCTCTGGAATGGGCACAAACATGGACCTGTTTCAACTGGTTGGCCAGGTAGCTGTATTCCAAATTACTTTGCATAGATAGATGAGTAAGAACCTCCAGTACTGAATCAGTTTGTTAAAGATTTCTATTTATATTCCATTAATTCCTAGAGCCTTGTTTGTAAGAATGCCTTCAGTGCATCTTGGACTTCTTCCTTCAGTATCATTGGTTCTTCATCATATGCTACATCTTGAAATGGTTTAACACAGACTGTTTCTTTTTGGTACAGTGCCTCTGTGTATATTGCTCATCTTCTTTTGATGGTGTCTGCATCATTCAGTATTTTAACTCTAGAATTCTTCAGTATTGCAAGCCTAGTCTTGAAGTTTTTCTACAGTTTTTCAGGTTATGTTATTCTGGGTATGTTGGGTATGTTCTTCTCCTTTGGTTTTCTAACTCCAGGTCTTTACACATTTCATTATAATACGTGACTTTGTCTTCTTGAGCTGCCCTTTGGACTTTTCTGTTCAGCTCTTTTACTTAATTATTTTTACCATCTGCTTTAGCATCTGTATGCTGAAGAACAAGTTTCAGAGTATCTTCTGATATCAATTTTGGTCTTTTCATTCTTTAAAGTTTCTTAAATAACCTTTTGCTTTCTTCATATATGATGTTCTTGATGTCATCCCACAACTCTTCTGGTCTTTTTACATAAGTCTGTAATTCAACAAATCTATGTTTGAGATAGTCTCTAAATGCAGGTGGGATGTATTCAAGGACATATTTTGGCTCTCATGGACTTGTTTTAATTTTCTTAAGCTTCAGCATGAATTTGCATATGAGTAACTGATGGTCTGTTCCACGTTGACACCTAGCACTCTTTTGTCTGATTATAGTGAGTTTTTCCACCATCTCTTTCCACAGATGTAGTCAATTTGGTTCCTGTGTATTCCATCTGGTGAGGTCCATGTGTACAATCACCTTGTATGTTGTTTAAAAAAGAAATTTTCAATGAGTAAATCGCTGGTCTTACAAAATTCTATCAGGTTAGCCCCCCTCTAAGACTGAAACTCAAAGGGAACATATGAGCAGGCACCATGCTGATGACCACATTGGTCTACTGGTAAGTGGCAGATGGGGAAAGGCAGCAATGAAGAAATGGGCTGTGTTCAACCACGTTCCACAGACTCCCATTAACCTGGAGATGGGCGAGAAGAGGAAGGGCTGGTTGGTCCGAGTGTGGTGAGACCTAGGGACACCTGAGCCCATTGACAAGGACATAGTCACAGAGGGCTAGAGCTGAGAGTGAAGCATGCAGCTGATATGAAGTAGAGGAGGCACACAAGAACACCCAAACTTACAGATAGTACCTATTTGACCTAGCCTACATGGCTTGATAATCAGAACTCTACTGTTGTTGTTGTTGTTATGTGCCGTGGAGTCAGTTCCGACTCATAGCGACCCTGTGCAGGGTTTCCGAAGCTGTAAACCTTTATGGGAGCAGAAAGCCTCATCTTTCTCCTGCGGAACAGCTGGTAGTTTTGAACTGCTGACCTTGTGTTTTGCAGCCCGATTTGTAACCACTACGCTACCAGAACTCCTTAGAACTCTACTAGAGGAAGTTAAAAAAAAAGAACAAAACAATTTTGATAAAGGAAATGAGGGTAAATTGCTACAATTTGATGAACTTGACCTATACTCATGTAGGTAGTAACTCTAAATACCAACAGAGAGGGAAGGAGTCTTCACATTGAGTATCAATGCTATCCCCTCTGTACACAGGTTAGATAGGGATGGGCAACTTAGACACTGGCCAAATGAAGGGGTGATAAAGGCAAGAAGTGACTAGCTTACAAAGTATCAAAGGGGAGTTAATTTAACAGTGGGGGGGCGAGGAGAAAGAGTCCCTACTGAATAGTTTTCATCTTGTCTAGATGGGTCTGGTTAAAAGAGATGAGAATAAGATTCCTATGATTCAATAGTGAGTAATTGTTATCATGACTAATTGTGAAGATCACAATTGTGAAGGTAGAAGTTTTGTAACAAAAAATGGGGAATAGTTAATCTTACAGTCCAGAAACAAAGGACACTAGGACCATCAAGGGAGAGGAGCACAAGCAGAATGAGAGAACTTATCCAGAGAAGCAGCAATACCAGAGATGGGGACATGGAGAGATGGAGCAGCTGAGGACTCTAGATGCATGGGAAGAGAAGGGCTAAGAGATGGTGACCAGGAGGTAGACTTGCAGAATGTGCCCTTTGGTGGTATAAATTATTATATATGCCTGAGTGTTTAATTTTTTTTTTTTTAAGAGCTAAAGTAAATATATAAAAATACTGTTAACTGATGGTACATGGAAGGGATTATAATCATTGTAATGAAACAAGGTTTATGATTTGTTGAATGTAAAACTGATGATCTATCCTGTAAAATGTTAACCAAACCAAAAAAAAAAACCTAAAAAAAAAAAAAAACCAAAAGGCCTAACAAAAAAAAAAAAAAAAAAAAAAAAAAAAAAAAAAAAAAAAAACCTATCAGGTTATTTCCAGAATTGTTTCTATCACCAAGGCCATATTTTCCAATTGCTGATCCTTCCTCTTTGTTTCACTCCTTTGCATTTGAATCACTAGCAATGATCAATCAATCTTAATTGCATGTTGATCAATATCAGAGAAGAAGAAGTTGGTAAAATTATTTAATTATCACTTGCTTTAGTAGTCGGTACATAAATGTGAATAATGGTGGTATTAACTGGTTTTCCTTGTAGGTGGATAGATATTATCCTATCACAGTATTTCAAGGACTACATTAAAATGTTCTTTTTCATTATGAGTGTAATACCATTCCTTTTTGTCTTATCATTCCCAGCATAGCAAACCATACAATTGTCAGATGCTATATGGCCAGTCTCAGTCCATTTAAGCTCACTAATATCTAGTATATTGATCTTTATGCATCCCATTTCATTTTTGACACCTTCCAAATTTCCTTGATCCATACTTCCTACATTACATGTTGCGATTATTAATGGATGTTTGCAGCTCTCTTTCTCATTTTGGGTTGTTGCCCCAACAGTAAATGAAGGTCCCCAAAACGTTACATCATTCAAGTCTTCACAGTCAACTCTACTTTGAAGAGACAGTTCTTCCCCAGTCATATTTTGAGTGCCTTCCAACTTGATGGGTTCATCTCTGGCACTATATCTGACAATAATCTGGTGCTATTCATAATGTTTTCATCTTCCAGCACTCTATTTGACAATGTTTGGTTGCTACTCATAAGGTTTTCAATGGCTAACTATTCAGAAGTAGTCCTTCTCTCCTTTTTTTCTAGTTCGTTTTAGTCTGGAAGTCCTGCCAAAACCTGTGGACCATGGGTACCCTGCTGGTATTTAAAATATCAGTGGCATAGCTTCCAGCATCACAGCAACATGCATGCCATCATAGTGTGACAAACTGACAGACAAGTGGTGGTTATGAAACTATAGAATGGATTAAATATTTTATGACAGACTATTTCTTCCTAAATTTAAAACTTATTTCTAAAGAAATTATTTTTCTCTACCATTCTAATTAATACCACTTTAACATGGACTTTCCACCCAAAAAAATACAGTGATATAGACACACCTAAACACACATACACAAAGTATGTCACTATTCAAACAGAGTAAAAGTTGTTTTTTTTTAATGCATTAAAACGAGATACAAGTTTATTTTAAAAACTCATAAAAAATCCAGTCATAAAAATTATTGTTAATAACCCCACCAAACTGTTATCAATTACACCATAATAAATAGGATAGGCCACAGCCAGCTGACTGATCAGGCTTTCTCAGGACTTGATGTTGGTTGAATTGAGGATTCAAGAAGTAGCATCAGATTCGGAAGCCTCTGAAAGTTCTTGCTTGCTGCCAGAAGGTGTAAACCAGGAACCAGGTGAGAGGTGGACTGGTCCCCCTAAGACAGACTGAATGCTCCTATTGACTGCAGCATTGGAGATGGTGGTAGTGTTCAGCTTGCGAACTTTGCCTGGTGAGCTGGGTACCAGTGCTCGCCGCCTGCAGGGCATCTGAGGAGTGCTGCCATAGAGCATCTTTGCCTCCATCTGTTTTCTGTTTTGTCTTTCCTGCTTGACTTTCTCTTTTTCCAATCTTCCATTGTCCCATCACATACTTCATGAGTTTTTGTCCATTCACCACAAATGCCTTTGAATGCTCCTGTTCCCACATTTCAATGCATACCTTCAACTCCTCTTCCAGCTGAGGGAGTGTTTTCTGGAGTTTGTTGCATTGCTTATCATGTTAAACATAAGATGAAGGTTTTATAGAAATCTTCAGATTCAAGACAATTAATTGTATTTCAAGTAGTTTAAAAAAATTTTTTTTTCATTATGAAGCTTAAATTTAGAGAGGAGTAAAAACAAAAATGAAAATTTTAGATAGTATTGATTAAATATAAAAGACACTAAAAGTAATAAATGTTCCATTTTATTATCTTGTTGTTGAAGGGTCTAAATGAAAGCAGTTTCAAAATAAAAATAAACATAAGACTCTCCTGGCTAAAGTCTTAGAATTCAAGATTTCAAACTGAGTTCCTTCTCTCAAAACTACAAGAAAGTGATCATAAAACATTATAAAATGAAATACATGCCAACAGCTGTGAGATCAGTAAATGGTAATGTCAGCAAATGAGTGATTCCAACATAAGTTGGTAGCTTGGGAAAAGGCAAACAATGGTTTATCAATATAAGGAAGTTCCAAAGTTTGTGGAAGTACGGAATTGAAAGATAATGGAATTTTTCAGTTAACTTTTTGAAGTCCTCTCATAGGTCAACATTTCAATCCTTGGAACCTGTGAGTATGTTATATGTCAAAAAGGACTCTGTAGATCTAATTAAGGTTGCAATTCTTGAGATGGGAAAATTAGTATGGATTATCCACATGGACCTAATTTAATCAAGTAAAAATATTTACTTGCCCTTGCTAGTTTTGAAGATGGAGGAAGGGACCATGAGCCAATTAATGTAGCTATTGTTGTCAGATGCTGTCTAGTCAGTTCCCACTCATAGCAACCCTGTGCACAACAGAACATGGTACTGCCTGGTCCACACCATCCTCATAATTGTTACACTTGAGCCCATTGTTGCTGTCACTGTGTCAATCAGCTTTCTTTTCTGTGGACCCTCCACTTCACTATGCATGATGTCCTTCTCCAGGGACATAGTTTACTGCCTTTATTTTCAATATCAAATAGTTTATTTCTTAATGGTTCCCTAATTACTTTATAGAGTCCTGATGTGGCACTGTAGGATAAGCACTGGACTACTATCTGAAAGATCAACAGTTCAAACCCAACAGCCACTCCTCAGAAACCTTATACAGGGTTGCTATGAGTTGGAACTAACTCGATGGGACTTAACGACAACAATTATTTCATAAGTCTTCATTTGTTGTTTTGTGATGCTGTTGAGTCAGTTCTTATTCATATCAATTTCATGTAGAACAGAACAAATCACTGCCTGGACCTGAGACATCCTCACAATCAGTGGCATGTGCTTAACCTACTGTTGTAGCCTCTGAGTGGATCCATCTTATCACAGGTCTTCCTCTTTTTTGCTGACCCTCTAC